>NC_091153.1:57225337-57245337 GCF_040958095.1 Procambarus clarkii
AGCCGCGGGTATTAGGGATCTTAAGACCCCCTGACGCTTAAGCAAGAGGATCGGGGTTGGTATACTGATCCAAGTGGGACGAACTCTGAGCTCGCTTCGTTACCATGGTATTAATATCAGGATCATACCAACCCAATGCGGTAACCGGTCGCGACACGATGGGATGGACACCAGGGGCCAGATTCATGAAGCAGTTACGCAAGCACTTACGAACCTGTACACCTTTTCTCAATCTTCGACAGTTTTGTTTACAATTATTAAACAGTTACCGAGCTCTGAAGCACCAGGAGGTTGTTTGTAATAATAACAACAGTTGATTGCGAAGTTTTCATGCTTGTAAACTGTTTAATATATGTAATCAAAGCCGTCGAAGATTGTGGAAAGATGTACAAATTCGTAAGTACTTGCGTAACTGTTTCGAGAATCCGAGTCCTGTTATACAACCTCTGTCACACAAATCATTCCAATGGAAGGAGAACAAATGATTGAAGCTGTGATTTGCAATCCAACAGAGCTACTGAAGACCCAGAAAAGATAACAAGAGGTAAACAATGATTACGTATCATTAAATTGGTGGTTATATTCCTCTGACAGTCAAGTTGCTAGTTATAGGAGATTTCAATCATTTACAAATTGACTGCGAAGCAACAGATCCACGAGGGGTAAAAGGACCATGGAGAGCAAAGCTGATAGAAGTAGCTGACAGGAATTTCCTTGCGCTACACATGAGGGAGGAAAAGCAGCGAGGGGATGATTCACGGTTAATACTTTACTGGTTGAACTAGTTGTGCTTGCGGGGGTTGAGCTGCGTGTTACGGCCACAATGGGTCGCAACCGGGTTCTTTGCTAGAGGAACTAAAGTTCTGGTATCCAACCCCAAGTTAGTAGTGACTTTCAAGGAGCGAACTTGGAAATGCAAGTAAAACACAATGGGGGAGTTGCATTGAATACGACACTTCATCAATTATCAATATATTCACATAATCACTTTCCCATCACCTTAAATATAAAATCATAAAGGAAGTATTACTACACTGATATATACACAAGTGTCAATCTCATTAGGACACTAAGCTCTTCTTGATGCTCAATCGATGCAGTCTTGTCAGCTTCCGTGTTTCCTCAACACACAGTACCGTCCTCAACCAGTACTGGGAAACACCAACGAGTCTACCCTAGCCACGGGCCAGCCTATACACAGCCTCACTAGGTGCTCCTTGTGAACGCCCACAATCACTCTCCAGCCTGGTGCTGGCAGAGAACATCAGCCTCGCGCTGCTGGGCCTCTACACGAACAAATACAAGGGTAGCGAACCCCTGGCAGGAGCTTTTTGCAACTAGCTTGTTACACTCCTCCGTAGCACCTTACTGTCGGTCGTCTCTTCCTCTAGCCAGTCCCGGGATACACTGAATTATGTCACTGCCACTTCACAGGAAGACAGTAGAACACTACACAGTCCCTCTTCGACGGCGGCTCACTGCTTCCAATGCAGAATGGAGTAGAGATATATTGGCTGCCCTGGGTAGACTGACTGTCCTCGTACCACAGCAGCCCTACATCGACTCTGTGGATACAGACAAGTTATCAGTACACCGGTCAGTACATGGGACACTTGGAAATACCACTTACGGACTCTGACATAGACATACAACTCCTCCTACAATAGATGGCGCTGATTTTCTAGGCGCCACCTCAAAGGTCAGCACCAGCTACCTCTCGATCTGACTAGGACAGGAATCTAGCACCTCTTGCTGGTATCATCCTGCCACCACTAGATGGCGTCGTCCATTTTGTGGGGGTTTCGGGAGCGAACTCACAGATGGCATTGACGTTGCTGCTCCGTGCTCCGACGATGGAATCGGGTTCGTAACACTGCGGCTCAAGGGTCCCGCGTTGTCAGATACACACCGAGAACAACGAACATTAAATGAATAGAACCCCATTCAAAGTTTAATATAGAACTAAGCCACAGTATGTACACCTTGCCTGAGGACACAGGTAAATTTGTAACTGGACCACGTGTGTGAAATTCTCAAAATATTTCATTTACCTTGACCTTTAAAATTAAATGATTACTGTGCCACTTACTATGATAACTGGGAAGGTCATTGTTGCGGGCTGCGGACCTTTTCAGCATGTTCGTAAATTGTTTAAAAGCAACATTTTAGTAAAGATCAAGACTTCGGATCAAGCCAAACATCTCTTAAGACGATAGACTCCACAAAACTGTACGAGTGAAGATTCAAGTCTTGCCGTAACAATTACTAGGGACATTCTGATTCTAGACGTATATATTCAGTTAGGACGAGAATCATGTTATTATTTATTTTAATCATCAACTGCTAAGAAATATATATTCGTGATACAGATGCAACATTTTGCATTCAGTGATTCCTCTGATAAAGCAACATTCTGCAAGACAATATTCACGGACAGAGTATTCAATGGTTACCCCCATTGTCGGGGATAACAAACCTGTTAAGTCAATCGAGGATTTCGTAGGTTAACTACTGTCCTTCCCCAGGGAACAACCCTAAACACCTGCCTAACACACAGGTACCTATTTACTACTACTGCTTTAAAACAGGCATCAGGTGAACGGACGCATGCCGAACGTCTCTGTCCTACAGCAGGACTTGAACCCGGGACCATACGGTTGTAACTCAGAGACACCCCAAACTGTCACATATCTCTGACGAGAGAAATACTTGATATTTGTTTTCAACCACGTTGCTTCCACTACTTGTTCCCTGCATAGTTCATTGTTTCTCACAGAGAGATTTTAATTGGTTTAAAAGCTGTAGTTGTGGAAAAGAATCAATAATGGCAGCTGAAAAACTGTCCCGTGAAAAAGGATGAAAATTTTTGTTGTGAAAAAGCAGCGAAAAATATTTCTAACACGAGGTAAAGGAGCCGGTGAAGGTTATGAGAACAGATGGTAGCATTATTGTGAGACAATAATGATTCTGAAACACAAGCCACAGACCATTACAATGCGAGCTCCAGCACTGAGGAGGAGGAAACACTCCATGACCTCAGCCACTCCTTAAAAACTCCACCAAATGCTCACGAATCCAGCAACGGCTACCCTTGTTCGTGAATGAAAACATCTTTACATCAGTCCGGCCTCGGGCTATGCTCGTACAAGCTCAAACTGACCCCAAAAGTCGCTAACACCAGTTTAGACGTACTGGGTACTAAAAATCAGTATTTTGTTAAAAAATATAATGTTATTATATATTAAAATTTTACATATTGCCAAGTCTAGGTTAGGTTAGGTTCTGTTGGTAATTATTTGTATTTGTAGTATGTTGGTGAGCGCATTAAATGCGAAGTAAGGAAGAAGTGAGGAACAAGTGAGGAACAAGTGAGGAAGTACGCGAAGCACTTCTGTGCAGGTCATCAGTTGTGAGTCGTGTGTCATATGTTTTTAACTCATAAACTTTGGGGGATTTGGTGGCTGGATTAACGAGCATTTGGCCTTTGTTGATGAGGACGGAGGGCTTTACACCGGACTCTCAGCTCATGACGCCCCAGCTTTTGTTGACCAGTGCTGCACACTTCCTGCCTCACACTCACACTTCTACACGCTTCACCCACTTACTGCAAATGCTAATCATTTCTACCAGAACCGAAACGCCTAACCTAACCTATCGAATCCTAGACCTAACCTAACCTAACCTAACCATACACATGTTTTAACATTATATATATATATATATATATATATAACTGAAAACTCACACCCCAGAAGTGACTCGAACCCATACTCCCAGAAGCAACGCAACTGGTATGTACAAGACGCCTTAATCCACTTGACCATCACGACCGGACATAATGAGGTGATAGCCGAGGCTATTCGAACCACCCCACCGCCGGCACTCGGATAGTAATCTTGGGCATAGCATTTTACCAAATCACCTCATTCTTTGGGGCACACGTGAGGAACACAAATGCGAACAAGCCTGAATGGTCCCCAGGACAATATGCAACTGAAAACTCACACCCCAGAAGTGACTCGAACCCATACTCCCAGAAGCAACGCAACTGGTATGTACAAGACGCCTTAATCCACTTGACCATCACGACCGGACATAATGAGGTGATAGCCGAGGCTATTCGAACCACCCCACCGCCGGCACTCGGATAGTAATCTTGGGCATAGCATTTTACCAAATCACCTCATTCTTTGGGGCACACGTGAGGAACACAAATGCGAACAAGCCTGAATGGTCCCCAGGACAATATGCAACTGAAAACTCACACCCCAGAAGTGACTCGAACCCATACTCCCAGAAGCAACGCAACTGGTATGTACAAGACGCCTTAATCCACTTGACCATCACGACCGGACATAATGAGGTGATAGCCGAGGCTATTCGAACCACCCCACCGCCGGCACTCGGATAGTAATCTTGGGCATAGCATTTTACCAAATCACCTCATTCTTTGGGGCACACGTGAGGAACACAAATGCGAACAAGCCTGAATGGTCCCCAGGACAATATGCAACTGAAAACTCACACCCCAGAAGTGACTCGAACCCATACTCCCAGAAGCAACGCAACTGGTATGTACAAGACGCCTTAATCCACTTGACCATCACGACCGGACATAATGAGGTGATAGCCGAGGCTATTCGAACCACCCCACCGCCGGCACTCGGATAGTAATCTTGGGCATAGCATTTTACCAAATCACCTCATTCTTTGGGGCACACGTGAGGAACACAAATGCGAACAAGCCTGAATGGTCCCCAGGACAATATGCAACTGAAAACTCACACCCCAGAAGTGACTCGAACCCATACTCCCAGAAGCAACGCAACTGGTATGTACAAGACGCCTTAATCCACTTGACCATCACGACCGGACATAATGAGGTGATAGCCGAGGCTATTCGAACCACCCCACCGCCGGCACTCGGATAGTAATCTTGGGCATAGCATTTTACCAAATCACCTCATTCTTTGGGGCACACGTGAGGAACACAAATGCGAACAAATCAAATCACCTCATTATGTCCGGTCGTGATGGTCAAGTGGATTAAGGCGTCTTGTACATACCAGTTGCGTTGCTTCTGGGAGTATGGGTTCGAGTCACTTCTGGGGTGTGAGTTTTCAGTTGCATATTGTCCTGGGGACCATTCAGGCTTGTTCGCATTTGTGTTCCTCACGTGTGCCCCAAAGAATGAGGTGATTTGGTAAAATGCTATGCCCAAGATTACTATCCGAGTGCCGGCGGTGGGGTGGTTCGAATAGCCTCGGCTATCACCTCATTATGTCCGGTCGTGATGGTCAAGTGGATTAAGGCGTCTTGTACATACCAGTTGCGTTGCTTCTGGGAGTATGGGTTCGAGTCACTTCTGGGGTGTGAGTTTTCAGTTGCATATTGTCCTGGGGACCATTCAGGCTTGTTCGCATTTGTGTTCCTCACGTGTGCCCCAAAGAATGAGGTGATTTGGTAAAATGCTATGCCCAAGATTACTATCCGAGTGCCGGCGGTGGGGTGGTTCGAATAGCCTCGGCTATCACCTCATTATGTCCGGTCGTGATGGTCAAGTGGATTAAGGCGTCTTGTACATACCAGTTGCGTTGCTTCTGGGAGTATGGGTTCGAGTCACTTCTGGGGTGTGAGTTTTCAGTTGCATATTGTCCTGGGGACCATTCAGGCTTGTTCGCATTTGTGTTCCTCACGTGTGCCCCAAAGAATGAGGTGATTTGGTAAAATGCTATGCCCAAGATTACTATCCGAGTGCCGGCGGTGGGGTGGTTCGAATAGCCTCGGCTATCACCTCATTATGTCCGGTCGTGATGGTCAAGTGGATTAAGGCGTCTTGTACATACCAGTTGCGTTGCTTCTGGGAGTATGGGTTCGAGTCACTTCTGGGGTGTGAGTTTTCAGTTGCATATTGTCCTGGGGACCATTCAGGCTTGTTCGCATTTGTGTTCCTCACGTGTGCCCCAAAGAATGAGGTGATTTGGTAAAATGCTATGCCCAAGATTACTATCCGAGTGCCGGCGGTGGGGTGGTTCGAATAGCCTCGGCTATCACCTCATTATGTCCGGTCGTGATGGTCAAGTGGATTAAGGCGTCTTGTACATACCAGTTGCGTTGCTTCTGGGAGTATGGGTTCGAGTCACTTCTGGGGTGTGAGTTTTCAGTTGCATATTGTCCTGGGGACCATTCAGGCTTGTTCGCATATATATATATATATATATATATATATATATATATATATATATATATATATATATATATATATATATATATATATATATATATATATATATATTTATATATATACACAATATACCTTTAAATACACAATAAAGGAAAAAAAAAAAGGGAAGGGGGGTGGTAGGAGAAAAGCACACAGAAACTGTATTGGAGGGGACCTAAATTCCCTCCAATGCGTTATGTGTGGTTTCCTCCGAGGCTATGGGTCCCCCTTCTTCCAGCCAGAGGTGGTACTATTTTTTTTATTTAAAAAAAAAAATAAAAAAAAAAAATATATATATATAAATATATAAATATATATATATATGTCGTACCTAGTAGCCAGAACTCACTTCTCAGCCTACTATTCAAGGCCCGATTTGCCTAATAAGCCTAGTTTTCATGAATTAATGTTTTTTCGACTACCTAACCTACCTAACCTAACCTAACCTAACGTTTTCGGCTACCTAACCTAACCTAACCTATAAAGATAGGTTAGGTTAGGTTAGGTAGGGTTGGTTAGGTTCGGTCATATATCTACGTTAATTTTAACTCCAATAAAAAAAATTGACCTCAAACATAATGAAATGGGTAGCTTTATCATTTCATAAGAAAAAGAATTGAGAAAATATATTAATTTAGTAAAACTTGGCTTATTAGGCAAATCGGGCCTTGCATAGTAGGCTGAGAAGTGAGTTCTGGCTACTAGGTACGACATATATATATATATATATATATATATATATATTTTTTTTTTTTAATTTTTTTTAAATAAAAAAAATAGTACCACCTCTGGCTGGAAGAATGACCAGCCAGAGGTGGTACTCTATATATATATATATATATATATATATATATATATATATATATATATATATATATATATATATATATATATATATATATATACAGAGAGAGAGAGAGAGAGAGAGAGAGAGAGAGAGAGAGAGAGAGAGAGAGAGAGAGAGAGAGAGAGAGAGAGAGAGAGAGAGAGAGAGAGAGAATTTAGTTTTTAGGTTATACGATGTGAAAATTTACGAATTCCTGTCTGGAGTTGGCCTTTGCTTGGATGAGCACAACCTGAATATGGGATGATATTCGAAGCACAAGTCTCTTCATGTACAAGGGACGTGTACTTATTTAGAGTGCAATTATTTGTACATATAAGTACAAATAATTGTACTTATTGCTAGTACTTATTTGTGCTTGTAAAGGCACAAATAATTGTTAACAGAACGAACGGAATTTATCCTAACCTAAGCCTAACTATACACAAAACCATAACATATAATAAATTTAGTTTATGCCTGAGAAAGTACAGCACGAAAAGTTGTATCCAAACAAGAGTGGTATCCTCGAGGCCACAAAACTCAGTCTCTTGACTTTAAATCCTTCACCAAATGTCCACCTGCAACCATTCTTCAGTTCGACCACAAGACAAACACGGAACGCCACAAAGAAGCCAAAGAGTCCCCACAAATCACAACGTTCCTGACATGTTACAGACACAAGACGTGGCCCACCTGTTTGATGTCTTCTTCAGAGGAGTTGAATGCTTCAGTGGCCGCGTCCATTAGTGGTGGGACGTCATCCATTCCGAGACAACTCCCCGAAGCCACCAATTTTTAAAGAAAACGCAACGCCCTGTTAGGTTCCGGTCTCTTCAGATCAACGAGTTCACTATCTTGTAGCAGAGTTGTATTGGGTGAGAAATAGACAAGCTTTCTCGTGTTACTATATGGGTATACAGGTTGTCTACCAGATACTTTTAAACTTTTATAACTAGTGAAGTATAGAAATAAATTGATCTTGTACATAATATTGCGTTTAATGTCTGAACCTTTGACTTTTATCGGGGTCCGTTTATTTTCTGTCTAGTTACTCCAACTTGGAGTAATTGCAGGAGATATAGATACCCATCATCAACACTGATAACGCATCATAGCTGATGACAGAGGAACATCAATTAAAGATTTAATGTTAAGCACTCTCCTCACTCTTCAGCATGACAGTAGTGGGATTCGTGTTGATGATAGATCTAGAAATATATTATACATATAGAGGAATCCTTCACAACCCAGGATATAGCGAAATAGTCTTGTATGACAACTTCCAACAAGGCATGACAACTAACTGTAGGTCGTGTAATACTGTATTCGACAACCGAGTGCTGGTAAGGCGAGGCTCAGGAGCTAGCGCTTGACCCTGAAAGCACATTTAGAAAGGATATTTAAGCCCACCTCCGACACCCCATAAACCACGTCAGTCCACGAACAAATCAGGTCCTCCCTCATAAACTTTAAATGCGTTCGTCTTGGCCCGACTCATCTCATTGAAAACTGCAAACTTTCTGAGCCCTCTTCTCCATCTGGCAGTGGGATTTTTCCTTGCAGGAGGATTCCACTCCAGGATTTTCTCGCTGGTGCTTATCACCTCTTCTTGCTGTATGACTTGCCTACTGAAACTTTCGCGGATTTATTGCCTTCGAAATTATGTTTTGCAATTAAGTCTTGCTTGTTGGGGTTTGGTGATTGGGAATGAGAGGGGTGGCTTGGTGATTGAGGGTTTGGGTGGATTGGTTACGACGATTTGAGTACATGGATGCTTGTCTTGGAGCTGATAACTTTTCCAAAGGCTACTTCATTGCTCTTTCATTCTGAACCATTCTTGGTGAAGCCTTAGACGCCTTGTGCCAGGTTCAGTGAGTTCACTATGCCTTTCAGTAAGCCTACTCGGTGCGCTAGTGCTCTCATGCTGATAAATCTGAATAAAACCTTTAATAAATATTGGTATCTGTTGACCATGTTGTAAATAAACATGTTATGATAACATTACATTATCTGTGATCATACAAATGGTGAGATTAGGCTTCTGGCCCCAACATACTGGAGCTAACTTCAATGATAGTTAAATATTATTTATAATGATTCAGGCTCCCCATGTTTACGTCATAAGAATAAATGACGCTTCAGATGGCCTATATTGACCCACACGAGGAAGCCTTATTTATATCCACTCAAACTCAGTCACATATATGCCTAACCTACGCTTGAAACCAGCGACTCCCAAGTCTATTTATATTTCCCAGTTTCCAAACCAGTATTTACCCAGGACTTTCTTGAACCCAAACTTATCTTTTTTACATCCATAGTTTCGAGTTGTATTTTGTGTTGGTATGTTTAAAATCTTATATATTATATTTTCTTAGATACATATTTTTTCATCCATTTATATACCTCTATCATTCCGTCCCTGAATCTCTGTCTTTTTTAATTATCATAATAAGAGAACTATCTAATTTCTGGGATTAACTTTGTCATTCTTCTCCACGGCATTTACGTCCATTCTACATGGCGGAAACTAAAATTTAACTGCATAATCTAAATAGGGCCTAACTAGAGCAAGATAAAGTTGAATGTCTTGTTGATTTGACTTCTAAAAAAAATCCCAGTATCATATTTGTCTTATTTACTACATTTATGCATTGAATGTTAGGTTTAAGATCTCTATTAATCATGACTCGTTGACCTTTCACTCATTCAGAGTTCGCAATTTCAACATTGTGCGGCTGACATGTTGCTGTGAGCTATTGCGTCTGTTGCGCGATTTTGATTAACACAAAATCAAAGATATTTTGGTTCTTTATTTGCTATATTTTTTATCAGTCAGTAATTTGGCAAAAACAATCGCTATAGAACCCTGATGCTCCTGTTACCAAGCAGTAAATAGGTACCTGGGAGTTAGTCAGCTGTCACGGGCTGCTTCCTGGGGGTGGAGGCCTGGTCGAGGACCGGGGCCGCGGGGACACTAAGCCCCGGAATTATCTCAAGATATAGCCACCAATTCACTGAACAATTTGAGTCAGGGCAAAGGACCAACTGGGACCAATATCTTTTGGTGCTTCACTTATTTGATGTTTAAATCAAGATTAAACTACTTATTTATTTTATTTTCCAAAGCCTAATATATTTTTTTTTTTTAGAAGATTGGGAAATCTGCTTAATGTCCGCCGTAGAGTAATTCTCCTCCCGTAAGGCAACAGTGACAAGTACTTGCAAAAAACTGTAATTACATAAACTTAATGAATGTGTTATTAGGTTCTTATAATACGTAAACTGCAGGCCAATTGGTCCACACAAGGCAGCTCGTAGTAACATCCTCCCAAACTCAGACACACACATGGCCAACACAAGCTTGGAACCATCACGCGATTTACATTCATGATTTACTTTTTTCAAATGTGGGATTATTTTTCGTATTTTATGTGCAAGATTTACGTTTGCTGCAGCTGCCTGAAGTTTGTTTACCCTCATCACCACTCCTGGCTCAGTTTGCTGACTTCAAGACGATTAGTTGAGTCAGTTACATTCAATATTACTAACGTTTTATATTAATTTGAAAATCTAACATTTAGTTTCCTTTTGTCGAGTTTTATGTTCGCGTTCTATTCCCTGGTGTTAAAAGGTATTCCGTCGAGTTATATGGAGCGGGTTGGCCTCACCCTCATGAAGAATAAAGGCAGTGTCGTCCCTGGCTTTGTGCCTTACTCAGGTTCCCTCTTACAGTAATATTTCCTCAGCCCCCGTTCCATTAACAAGAACTATTTTGACTATTCTGCATGTGTGTGTGTGTGTGTGTGTGTGTGTGTGTGTGTGTGTGTGTGTGTGTGTGTGTGTGTGTGTGTGTGTGTGTGTGTGTGTGTGTGAGTGTGGTGTGTGTGTGTGTGTATACATATACACCCATAATGAAAGTGTATGTATTTGTGTGTTTTACATAAATAACAAGAATAAAGTACAACGTATAAATTGTGTATCCAACAAGAACATATAAAATGAAATGAATGAGACGACGTTTCAGGCCTGTTCTAGACTCCTCATATGACGACCTTTCGGTCCTGGTCTGGACCCTCACGTGATGACGTTTCGGTCCTGGTCGGGACCCTCACGTGACGACGTTTCGGTCCTGATCGGGACCTTCACGTGACGACGTTTCGGTCCTGGTCGGGACCCTCACGTGACGACGTTTCGGTCCTGGTCTGGACCCTCACGTGACGACGTTTCGGTCATGGTCTGGACCCTCACGTGACGACGTTTCAGCCATGGTCTGAACCCTCACGTGGCGACGTTTCGGTCCTGGTCTGGACCCTCACGTAACGAGGTTTCAGTAGTGGTCTGGACCCTCACGTGACGACGTTTCGGTCCTGGTCTGGACCCTCACGTGGCGACGTTTCGGCCCAGGTCTGGACCCTCACGTAACGAGGTTTCAGTAGTGGTCTGGACTCTCACGTGACGACGTTTCGGTCCTGGTCTGGACCCTCACATGACGACGTTTCGGTCCTGGTCTTGACCCTCGCATGACGACGTTTCGGTCCTAGTCTGGACTCTCACGTGACGACGTTTCAGCCATGGTCTGAACCCTCACGTAGCGACGTTTCGGTCCTGGTCTGGACCTTCACGTGACGACGTTTGGGTCCTGGTCTGGACCTTCACGTGACGATGTTTCGGTCCTGATCGGGACCTTCACGTGACGACGTTTCGGTCCTGGTCGGGACCCTCACGTGACGTTTCGGCCATGGTCTGGACCCTCACGTGGCGACGTTTCGGTCCTGGTCTGGACCCTCACGTGACGACGTTTCGGTCATGGTCTGAACCCTCACGTGGCGACGTTTCGGTCCTGGTCTGGACCCTCACGTAACGAGGTTTCAGTAGTGGTCTGGACCCTCACGTGACGACGTTTCGGTCCTGGTCTGGACCCTCACGTGGCGACGTTTCGGCCCAGGTCTGGACCCTCACGTAACGAGGTTTCAGTAGTGGTCTGGACTCTCACGTGACGACGTTTCGGTCCTGGTCTGGACCCTCACATGACGACGTTTCGGTCCTGGTCTTGACCCTCGCATGACGACGTTTCGGTCCTAGTCTGGACTCTCACGTGACGACGTTTCAGCCATGGTCTGAACCCTCACGTAGCGACGTTTCGGTCCTGGTCTGGACCTTCACGTGACGACGTTTGGGTCCTGGTCTGGACCCTCACGTGGCGACGTTTCGGCCCTGGTCTGGACCTTCACGTAACGAGGTTTCAGTAGTGGTCTGGAACCTCACGTGACGACGTTTCGGCCCTGGTCTGGACCCTCACGTAACGAGGTTTCAGTAGTGGTCTGGACCCTCACGTGACAACGTTTCGGTCCTGGTCTGGACCCAGATCAAGTCGGGACATGTGTGTTATTTGTGACAAATGTTCTCCTTATCGCTTCAAGTACACCAATCACAGCTCGTTAGAAAGATACGAAAAGCCATTAAGAGGGAAAGGTGCAGTGTTAAAGAAAGAATAATAAGAGGGGGAGAAGGGTAAGTGTATGACATTGATGAAAGGAAAGACTAATGATAAAAAAGAAGAGTAGCATTTAGATGGCAAATGGCTGTATGGAGGAGTGAAGAGAACGGAGGACGAATTTTGAATTTTAATCTAAATGAAGAATAATTGACTTGAAGGCTGACGGAGACAAGGGTGAAATTAGCAGGATGAGCGGAGGGGAGAGACAGGCAGAAGGGTGAAGGGAGGAGTCGTAAGACGCAAATGACTAAAAGAGAAGACACATGAAAGGGTGAAAGCAGGGGGGACAGATGCATGGGAGGAGGATGCGCAAAGGTGACGTAGGAGACAGGACAGGTACAGAGGTGAAGGGAAGAGTGAGACGCAAGGGCGAAGGGTGAAGGAAGGCGCAAAGGGTGCAAGACTGAGAGCCATAGGAGGAGAAACTCGCGACCAAAAAAGGTTATACGTCAGGGTTGGCCGAGTACATAGAGCTTTGGAGAAGTAGTAACATACACAGCTGGGAGGGATCAGCTTGGCACAGAGAGAGAGAGAGAGAGAGAGAGAGAGAGAGAGAGAGAGAGAGAGAGAGAGAGAGAGAGAGAGAGAGAGAGAGAGAGAGAGAGAGAGAGAGAGAGAGAGAGAGAGAGAGAGAGAGAGAGAGAGAGGGTGGGGGAATGGGGGAAGAGTGGGAAACCTGCTGTGGGATGGAAGTCAGGCAGAGTAAAGATGGTCTGGGGGAACATGAGTGAGAGGAAGGGGAACACAATATGACGTAAGGGAGACGAAGCAGAAAAAGACAGTCAAAACGCAAGGAACGAAACATAAAAGACAGGCCGGGGAGATTGGAGCAGAGAAGTGATATAAGGAACAAACAAGGGACACAACACACAGAAAGGTATATACGACACAGAAAGGTATATACGACACAGAAATGGATATACGACACAGAAATGGATATACGACACAGAAAGGTATATACGACACAGAAATGGATATACGACACAGAAATGGATATACGACACAGAAATGGATATACGACACAGAAATGGATATACGACACAGAAATGGATATATGACACAGAAATGGATATACGACACAGAAATGGATATACGACACAGAAATGGATATACGACACAGAAATGGATATACGACACAGAAATGGATATACGACACAGAAATGGATATACGACACATAAATGGATATACGACACAGAAAGGGATATACGACACAGAAAGGGATATACGTCACAGAAAGGGATATACGACACAGAAAGGGATATACGACACAGAAAGGGATATACGACACAGAAAGGGATATACGACACAGAAATGGATATACGACACAGAAACGGATATACGACACAGAAAGGGATATACGTCACAGAAAGGGATATACGACACAGAAAGGGATATACGACACAGAAAGGGATATACGTCACAGAAAGGGATATACGACACAGAAAGGGATATACGACACAGAAAGGGATATACGACACAGAAAGGGATATACGTCACAGAAAGGGATATACGACACAGAAAGGGATATACGACACAGAAAGGGATATACGACACAGAAATGGATATACGACACAGAAAGGGATATACGACACAGAAAGGGATATACGTCACAGAAAGGGATATACGACACAGAAAGGGATATACGACACAGAAAGGGATATACGACACAGAAATGGATATACGACACAGAAAGGGATATACGACACAGAAAGGGATATACGTCACAGAAAGGGAAATACGACACAGAAAGGGATATACGTCACAGAAAGGGATATACGACACAGAAAGGGATATACGACACAGAAAGGGATATACGACACAGAAAGGGATATACGACACAGAAAGGGCTATACGACACAGAAAGGGATATACGACACAGAAAGGGATATATGACACAGAAAAGGATACACGACACAGACATATATATATATATATATATATATATATATATATATATATATATATATATATATATATATATATATATATATATATATATATATATATATATACATATACGGCACAGTGAATGGAGAAATGACACAAGAAAAGGAGGCACGACACAGGAAAGGGAGATACAACACAGAGAAGGGAGATACGACACAGGATAAGGGAAATACGACACAGGATAAGGGAGATACGACACAGGATAAGGGAGATACGAGACAGGATAAGGGTGATACGAGACAGGATAAGGGAGATACGAGACAGGATAAGGGAGATACGAGACAGGATAAGGGAGATACGAGACAGGGAAGGGTGAAAAAAAGAAACGGAAATGAAAAACATGAAAGTTGGTGAGGCGGTCACCGGAGAGTAACAACCAGTTGATTGACAGTCGACAGGCGGGACCAAGGAGCCAAAGCTCAACCCCTGCAAAGCACAACTAGGTGAGTACCAAGGCCTTAACTCACAGCCGCGGACAGTCGTGATTATAACTGATCTTCCACTATCTTCAATGATTCCCAGCGTCTTCACATATGACTTAAAGGATCATGAGAACTACTCATGATTACTCATTGAAGACTAATGAGAATTACTCATGCAGGGTACAGGGCTGCTTGTCACAAGTTGAACAGCTCCTCCAGCTCCTCAGATGGCGGGCAGGAACCATGGATGCAGTGAGCATTTCCTCTCTGGATTACCACACTAAGGCGCTGAAAAAGAAAACTGGCAGCTCTTGGGTCTCTAGTTGTTTCGATTAGCTTAGACCCCAACTCCTTCAAAAAGCTAGCAGCACTTTTATCCCAGGCACCAGGTGTCTCTGAGGCAATGGGGACAAAATTGTAGTGGTGCTCAAGGTCTCTGTATTTACGTGACTTAGCCGCTTCCCGATGATTGGCAGCTCCTCCTGCTTGTGTAGCACTGAAGTCAACATAGGTATAGGCTAAAGTTGAAACGCAAGTGTAGTCCCACACCAACTGTCTACCATTCTTCCAGGGGTTCACCGTGATTCCGTCTGGGCGACCGACAGGGTCATCAGAGTGGCGGGACATTAGGTAACGGGGCTCTCTCTCTGCTGGACAACCGGCTGTGGTAAGGCTTCTCTTAATAATGTCATTGACCTCGCCGAGCCTTGCATGCCATCCTCCTGTCCTTTGGCAGAGAAGGCCATGCCGTCCGTACCTGTCAGCCTCTGCCTCGCCGCAAATACACCTGTATTCGGTGTGGATTGGGGAAGCGAGGCAGAGAGCCACGGCAATTCGGAGGGCCTGCAGTGTAAGACGGGTGCCGGTTGCTGACATTGGGGTTGCTAATAGGAAATCACCTGCATGGGGAGCTGCTACAGCTCTAAGTCGGGCAGTGTCATGTGGTGTTGTCGCAGCTTCTAGCAAAGTCGCAGCTTCTTGGTCGGCAATGGGGCGATCCCAGCTGGATTGCTTATGGGCTTCAGAACGCGGTGGTTGGGGTGCTGGTCCTGCGAGAGAGACCCATTTGGTTGTGCAGTCTGTGAAGCTGGGATCATGTACCCCAGCCTGTTGAACTAGGTGCTCAGGTAGGATTTCCTTCACCAAGTTGTCAGACCCCATTGAAGAGGACAGGAACGCTGGTACAGCAATTTGTGTTGCTGTGCGCACGCCAAGGCCCCCGAGTCTGACTGGAAGGGAGGCCTGTTTCCACTGTGAGTCGCTGAGGGAAAGATTGAGGGCTCTTTCTAGTGTTGATTTCAGCAAGCTGTCGTACTCTTCTAAAATAATATTGTTGAAAGATGGCGAACATCTTATAAAGTAGGTCAGCCTGGGGAGGGACAAGCATCTGGTGATGAGGTAAAGTGCATCATGAGCATCGATGTCTTCAATCCTCTCGTTCATCCTCTTCAGGTCAGTGATCTTACCAAGGACCCCGTCGATGGCATTCCTTCCAAGAGGAGCACCTAGGAGAATGCTGTCCTCAGGGTTGGTTGTATGAATGTCAGGTAAAACAACCTTTATTTGCTCTATTATGTGCTGGTTGGTGGAGGTTATTTCGCACTTGGAAGAGTTCAGGGTAAGGCCTAGGCTTGCTCCTTGCTCCTGAATTATTCTTATGTCATCCAAGAGTGAGGCTGGGGAGCCGGCTAGAGTACCATCGTCCAAAAACCAAATGTTGAGCTCACTGGACAGGTTATCGTGACTTCATTGATGACTAGGCAGAAAAGAAAAGGAGCAAGGGGGTCACCCTGTTGGACACCTTCTTGTGATTCAATTTCATGTTCCCCAAAAAGCAGAGTTAGATTCTTGCTATAGCATGAGTTTACAAACGGGTAGAGGGAAGGAAAAAGGCAATGAACCTCACTGAGTACTGCATCCCTTCTAACCAGATTGAAATCATGTTTGAAGTCCAGCTTTATCAGGTTTTTTTCATCCGTAATGTTGGCAATGTAGGCTCTAGCTGCATGAGCCGCTGCCTCACACCCTTGGGGAATGCCAAACCCAAGCTGTTTTGGCTTCAGCATGTCGGCTGCTGCCTGACTAACTGTTCTAGCAGCAGCCTTAGCGACGAGACGCCGGAGTGAATTGCCCACAGCTATCGGTCTGATTCCTCCATCTTTTTTCCTCAGGGCACAGAGGGTAGCGACAAAAAAGAGAGGCCGTATGGAGAGGCCAATATATGCCCCAATATATATTGTACACGTCTGTAATAAGACCAAACATTTAAATATACACACAAACACCGACGAAAAGGCCCTTCCCATAGTGGCTTATCTAAAATGCCCTCTCTCATAAGGCCCTTGATAAGATACTTTTCCCAAAATGCCGTTTCTAAAGAGCCTTTCCCTAAATGGCCTTTCGAAAAGGCGCTTCACAAATGCTATTTCTAAAACACTCTTTCCAAAATGCCCTTTTCAAAACGCCTTTAATAAAATGTCATTTCCAAAATGGTCTTTCATAAACGCCCTTCCCTAAAAGCATAGCGCGCTCCTCACTGAAGGCATGTCTTTGCAATTTACCTTAATATCGAAAACAAAAATTATGTCTCCATTAGCAACTGAGAATCCTGCCAAAAGAGAAAAAAATATAGGTTTGAATCCCCCGCCTCCCCCCCCCCCAGCTTTTCTGAATAGTTAAAGACGAACTAACAAGTTAATTATCCAACCATCTCATTCAGCCATTGGGACCAGCTCAACCCAAATTACCAGACTCACTCTCTTTCTCCATCCCCTCCTCCCTGCCTCCCTCCCTCTCTCTCTCTCTCCCTCTCTCTCTCTCTCTCTCTCATATAATACGTCGCATTTAACGGCATCGATTAATCCCTTAACAATGCAGAGTGTAAACGATATATTTGATATAACAAGCAATACAGAATATAACAATGTATTTGTAAACAATTAGAGCATCGTAACACTGACGCTTTCTATTCATCGGTCTCGATAGGTTAGGCGGGTTGATTGGGTTTGTACGTTTCTGGTTGGGCAAAGTAGTTGTATTTTTTAAGGAGTGACGAATGAAGAGAACAGGTTTAGTGTTCGTAAGTATGTTTAGCTTGTGAGTTTAACGCACAGTGCGTTGTAATATATCAAGTGGTCGAGTTTTCTAAGAGAATTGGTCGAGTTTTCTACGAGAAGTGGTCGAGTTTTCTACGAGAAGCGGTCGAGTTTTCTACGAGAAGAGGTCGAGTTTTCTACGAGAAGTGGTCGAGTTTTCTACGAGAAGTGGTCGAGTTTTCTACGAGAAGTGGTCGAGTTTTCTACGAGAAGTGGTCGAGTTTTCTACGAGAAGTGGTCGAGTTTTCTACGAGAAGTGATCAAGTTTTCTACGAGAAGTGGTAGAGTTTTCTACAAGAAGTGGTCGCGTTTTCCACCTCAGGAGCCTGCATTCGAGAGGTAACTTCCTTACCTTCTCCAGCCCGTGCTCATAAACAAGGGCCAAAAGGTCGCTAATCCAATGTCTATGACTGGGGGGAAACTGTATAATCGACACCCAACTACTGACATTCGAACTTTCTCAAACACTGCTTCACTTTCTGTTCTTGTTCGAATCGCTCCTCAGTTGAGTGCTTCATCCACGTAATTCAAATACAAACAATGCGCAAACAGGACCTAAACACCTAACCTAATAACTGGGACGGTCTCGCTTCATGCAGGTCGCCGTTCAATCCCCGACCGTTCACCATTTGAGGCACCATTCCTTCTCCCCCCCCCCCCCCTCCGTTCCATCCCAAATCCTTATCCTGACCCCTTCCTAGTGCTATATAGTCGTAATGGCTTGGCGTTTTATCCTGGTAATTCACTCACTCCCTCTTCCACTACCTCTCTCTCTCTCTCTCTACCTCCTACCATCTATCCTCACCTCAGCTATCTCCTAACAGGACCTAAACATCTAACCTATGCTCAATATCCTAATATATAATTTAAATATATATTTGAGAAACTTCGTATTTTGACTGTACAATACGTAAGTGTTGATGAATGCGTCTTTGAGGTGGGCCGACGCTCGGGCGAGCACAACCTGAGGACGGATCTCAAGTTCAGTGTACTGTGGGCTCCATCACTTCCCTGTAGCGCTAATGAAGCCTTCGTCTGGAGCATTAACAGACTTTCATCCTTCATCTGTTAAGTCTCCCATTGAACGCATGTTTTTTCCCGAAAATTGGCCCAACAAACGTCAAACATATTAAACAAAAATTACAGGTGAAAACGTAAATATTTGTAGAGGTAGAAATCCCTTGACCTGAGCTTATATTCTCAAGCCTCAGGCGTGTTTGAATAAAATACAAAACTTCAGAACAGCTCACCAGCACGTCTGAAAATACGGTTTGGGGGACGTCTAATTTTCACCCATATTATCGTGATTTACTCTCTTCAGGAATTATATATTTATAATTAACACGAAATCCCAGTACATTATTTTTACACGACAGAAAGTTACAAATACATTTGGAAGCTTGGCATCATACAAGAGCTCTTGCCAGAAGTCGCCAGTACACCAAGAGTTTACCACAGTCCCAGTACACCAAGAGTTTACCACAGTCCCAGTACACCAAAGGTTTACCACAGTCCCAGTACACCAAAGGTTTACCACAGTCCCAGTACACCAAGAGTTTACCACAGTCCCAGTACACCAAGAGTTTACCACAGTCCCAGTACACCAAGAGTTTACCACAGTCCCAGTACACCTAGAGTTTACCACAGTCCCAGTACACCAAGAGTTTACCACAGTCCCAGTACACCAAGAGTTTACCACAGTCCCAGTACACCAAAGGTTTACCACAGTCCCAGTACACCAAAGGTTTACCACAGTCCCAGTACACCAAGAGTTTACCACAGTCCCAGTACACCAAGAGTTTACCACAGTCCCAGTACACCAAGATTTTACCACAGTCCCAGTACACCAAGAGTTTACCACAGTCCCAGTACACCAAGAGTTTACCACAGTCCCAGTACACCAAAGGTTTACCACAGTCCCAGTACACCAAGAGTTTACCACAGTCCCAGTACACCAAAGGTTTACCACAGTCCCAGTACACCAAG
>NC_091153.1:57247837-57290295 GCF_040958095.1 Procambarus clarkii
ATAACAAAAGGGGTAGTGGTAGGTAATGGTGTCTGGATATTTTTTGTAATTTGTTTAAATTCATATTTTTATCAAAGTAAAGTATTTTTTAAATGTTTTCTCCCTGTGCTTTATCCTACAGTTTACCACACTGTGAATACACCTTTTGCAGTTTATTTTTTTTCATGTTTTTTTAATATTTTGTGACTGGCATTACAGATACTGCACGATTAACAACGTTTACCGTCACGATATATATATATATATATATATATATATATATATATATATATATATATATATATATATATATATATATATATATATATATATATATATATGAGAAAGCTGCATGAAAGCGCAAGCCATATATCACTAAGAACTCTTTGACCCGGCCAGGAATCGAACCCATGCCGTCCAGGATCACCCCTAAACGTACACAGTACCGTGACCACCGCACCAATGATCGTCTATAAGGATTGGTCAGTCTTGGCGCTTATTAACTAAGCTCCCTGGCTGACTGACTGACAAGACTGACCAATCCTTATAGACGATCATTGGTGCGGTGGTCACGGTACTGTGTACGTTTAGGGGTGATCCTGGACGGCATGGGTTCGAATCCTGGCCGGGTCAAAGAGTTCTTAGTGATATGTATATATATATATGTATATATATATATATATATACATATATATATATATATATATATATATATATATATATATATATATATATATATATATATATATATATATATATATTAACCTCAGTGTTGCATAACCAGGTGGCGCTGCCACCCACAGGGAAGCAGCCAAATCCCGTAAGTATAGAGAACTGGATCACCACTACAATTTTATCCCCATTGCTTCTGAGACACTCGGCGCCTGGGGTAAAAGTGCTACCAGTTTTTTGAAGGAACTGGGTTCTAGGCTCATTGAAACAACAAGGGACCCAAGAGCTGCAAGCTTTCTTTTCCAGCGCCTCAGTGTGGCGATACAGAGGGGTAATGCGCACTGCATCCAGGGTTCCTGCCCGCCATCTGAGGAGCTGGAGGAACTCGACAACCTATGATAACCATCTTTGTAACCCATATGTAACTCCTTTTTTGTAACAAAGTTCAAATGAAGTAAATATATATGTGTACATACAAAAGAATGGGGGTGGTAGGAGAAGATAATATTAGTGTTCAGTGAGAAACCACAAGGTCTCCTCTGAATACTTTTTATTTTCTTCTCCGAGGCTATGGGTCCCCACATTGGCACCAGAGGTGGTACCCTCACAAACTTTATATATATATATATATATATATATATATATATATATATATATATATATATATATATATATATATATATATATATATATATATATATATATATATATATATATATATATACATATATATATATATATATATATATATATATATATATATATATATATATATATATATATATATATATACATATATATATATATATATATATATATATATATAGATATATATATATATATATATATATATATATATATATATATATATATATATATATATATGTGAGGGATCTAGATCCCTCAGCTAGGTTTTTCCTAGTTTCTAGAGTAGGCTAGGCACTCTAGAAACTGAAGCTTTCAAAATAACATGCTTGTTGGGTGTTGAATGAAAGCTTATGTCAAGAACTATCACTTGAGAGTAGTTAGAAGTCTGTGATTGCTCTGTAGAGAGAATTACAGAGATTTTCCTGTTTCTGTGAAGTAGGATGGGAGTTACTTGGACTAAAACCGTTAGAGGTGGGGGAAGAGAGAGTGGAGTGAACGTTGCCCCCCCCCCCACATGGGAGACAATAAGCCACTGTCTAGGCCTCCCCCTCCTTGTGACGTCACAGGACGCCGCACGGCGAGGCCATCGGTGATTGTTTTAGGCACCATGAGGAACAGTGCGGGCTTCAAGCTGATTGGTCTAGGCATTGTAGGGAGGAGGTATGGGCATCCAGAGTTCCCTTAGCCCGCGAAATCCTGAGTTTGAATTGGGCGGCCAGGGAAAGGAGACATGTTTGGGTGGAGGTGGCACCACCCGGCCACCTCCACCCCCTGTTAATCGCTTCTGTCGTCCTAATTACTCGATTGATGGCACTCCTGCCATCAGGGGTTGTGTCAAGGCCCAATTAAGTGAATTGGGGCCAGGGATTTACGGAAGAAACAGTAAAAAAGCTAAGAGACAGTTGACTGTGTGAACGCATGAGGCAGGCTGGCAGAGCCTCATGGTGTAACAGGTGTGAGAGTATCCTGTCTAGTGGCAATGGACAATTGATGTTGGGCAGTGTACGCGTATGTGATATTACAGGCCCATGTTGGACTTTGCATTCCACCTGGCGGTGTCCATGTGGTGACGCCGCCGACCATTGTCACCCGAGTGTACGAGCGAGCATGCTGGTTTGATGGGAGTGTAGGTGATCTTCCATCCACGTGTGTATGCTGGTGGGTGCCAGCCAGCCAGCCTGAGGCAAGCGCCATGTTCGCGCCCGCCCCGCGGGTGGAGGCCACCTACCCCAGGCCACCCACTCAGGCCACCCCCCCCCTCTCTCAGCTCGGGAGGGGCGCTGTGGCCACCTGCCTTGGCCACATGCCTTGGCCACTTTCCCGGGACAGCCTAGGGCCACATCTTGTCGACGCATGAGGAGCAAGCAGCTAAGTGTGTCAGCTAGTGTGGTAGTAACTTTGGTAATGAGGAAAAATAAGGGAAAGTAGAAAGGAGTAGAAATGAGTACTATTACAGTGTGATGAGTACCGGTGGATATTCCCGGTAAGAGTTTTCTCAGAGCCTCGCCAGGCTAGGAAAACAGCTGAGGGGCAGCTGTCAGTGGAACCCAGGTGTCGTATAGGGGCGGTACCTGGAGATAGAGATTATACACGGGACCACGCTGTATGTTAGTATGTTAGTAGACTGACTAGAGGATGTAACCAGTCAGTGTAGAGATTTACCATATAAGTGATCCAGCCTGTCGATTCTATATAATCGTTCAGGCTGGATTAATGCCATAGAGTACAGTAAAATTATAATCATTAGAGGTAGTCAGGGATGTCTGTGGGGACCCCTGAAGTCTGTGTAATTAGTTGCACCTTACTTGATGATTAATTTTCATGGATTATGTGAATGCCACTTCTATGTGTTCATTTGCATGCTTATGTACTGTGTTGTGTGGTAAGTCAGTAGAGGTGATTGCTGACTGATTGCCTAATGATGTCATTAGCATGTGGGGTATGCTGACGGCATCATTATGTTGCAGGTTTGTGCAGTGTTGTTTCAGTTTATACAATATTATTGCCCCAGGAACTGTGTTGAGGGTTTAAGGGACCTCTAGGATTATTCAGGGGAATTCACAGTACTTATTGAGAGCAGGCAATTGATGGGTTAATTGCCTGGCTGAGGTATGTGTGTGTTCACAGTATTCCTTTGCAATCGGGTGCAAGAAGATAAGGAGGGCAGTAATATTAGTACACTTGTGTGTGTTGCACAACCGTGTGTTTTATTGTGTGGGCACAGTAATTAGCGAGTTGCAGTAGCTGCAACCATATGTGGGCAGTGCTGATATGATGTTGCATGCCATTATAGTGTGACCTATGTAACGCTGGGGTTACTTTGTTTCTTTAAGTTATGTTGAGCACTTAAGGATTCAGTGAGTTAATTAAGGGGTAATTAACTGGATAAGGGGTGCACACTTAGTATTGTGGAGTGAGTGGGGGTTGTTAAGAGAAACAGTGTTGAGCTATAATGAGATACGTCTCGGGAGCAATTAATTGTCCATGTGACAGTTAATTGACCACTCTAGCTAATTATGTAATTAGCCTTCTCATCATGAATTCACGTAGTGGGAGAGGTTCTGTCAGAGTCTGTCAGTATTTGTGTTAACGTAATATGCTCGAGACTAATTACCTTTCAGGGGTATAGCAATTAGTGGCTCATGTTAATTAGTGGAGTAATTAGCATTGGAGAGCTCCGGTGACTCGGTAAAGCGAGGTCATGGAGCTTGCATAAATCGTTGTATTAATCATATCCTGTCTGAGGACAGTGGATTATTGGCACATCTTGTTAATTAGGATAATTAACTCCTTTCCCGTGAATTCACAGGGTTTGATGAAACCTGCTTAGGCAGTGCGGAGTGAGACGTATTTCTGGATTATTAATTATTGGTCCTGGTGACAGTTAATTAATGGCTCAGTAATTAGTGGGTTAATTAGGTTAATTAACACTCACTCGTAAATTTTTTGACACAGACTGTGGAGAAGCCACCAAGTTAGGGTAGGCTTAGTTAACGTAACTCAATGGGGATGTAATTAGATGTCCGTTTGACCTTAATTGAGAATTACTCACTGAATACTTGCAAGGAGTCAAGGGTGGTGTAATATGTTGAGTTATTGTTAACAAGAGAGAGACAAGTGTTAATGATTAACGTAGGGACGTGTAAAGGCAACAGTCACAGGGAAGTTCACGCAGTGGAGGAATTGTCAAGTGAAGACTAACGTAGTGTTAACGATTTAACGAGCTGTCGTTAATTGAGTAATTAACGTAAGGGGTTGACGGTCTGCTGTGATCGGAGTCAATTGCGCTGTAATTAAGCTTCCGTAATTCGTTGGACTGATCAGCTCTGTCTGCGGACAGTGATTAAGCACTCGTAGCTAATTAAAGATAATTAGTAATCGCCACTTAGTGAATTCACCAGGTGTTGATGTTGTTGTTTACACGGAGTATTTGAACATTGTTTGTGATTACCGTAGTACTTTGTTGCTGAATGCTGCGATCAGTCAATTAACGTAATTAATCACTTCAGGCAATTTCTTTTGGTTGTCGTCTGGTAACGAGAGTAGAGTCATCTAGGGATCTGTGGAGCTGTGTCCCAGAATCCCGCCTTGCCTGTCTGTGTATCGGGTTACAACAGGGCAACTTCTTAGTGGGAGTTGCAAAGAGTGTTCACACGGGGTTGTGATAAGGGGGAGTCACTGTTAGACTTCCGCCTAGTTACGGGGTCTCTCCTGGGGGGCGGGAGGACCCCTAAGTTTGTGATTATAGTAGCTGTCAGGGAAACCGTGACACTATTGATTGCCTGCTTGTGTCTTTGTTTCAGTGGATCCTTCATTTGTTCAGTTAGTTCATGTTGTCAGCCCGAAGTGTCAGCAAGATGGAGCCTGCTGTCACTTCTCGAGGGGCTGTTGAATAGCTGTGTTGCAAATGCCACTTGATGTACAATAACGTAACCATTCGCTGTGGTGTAACTTAGTCTGTGATATTTTTCTTTATTTGCAATATTGCGTCATCAGTGGGCACACCTGTGTTCAGGTTAGTTCAGTATGCAGCCTCACAGCAAGGGTTGCTATGTAGCTGTTTGTTATCGTGCCACTGGATTGACATTAACGTAGCGTAAACTCGGTAATGTAGTAGTTAGTCTCTTGTTATTAATAAATTGTTATGTTATAGAAAACAGTCTTTGATGTCAACCCTTCAACCATATTATTCCACCATATTTCTGCATATTATTAAATGTTGATGTGATCTTGATAAGGCGGCTGTTCTTGAGAATTCGAATTCCAATTCATAGCGCCACATCAAATATAAATATTTGATTGTGAGAACCCGTCGGTTACCCTTTATTAGTTTTAACGTCGTGTTTAACTAGGAGGAGCCAGCGGCCTATTGTGGACAGGTTTTCACCCTTGGTGGTGGAGGCCTGGCGGTTTGCTCCCGCTTTTCCTTTTTCTACTGGACTCATGCTTAACTGCCGTGAGCAGACTTTAAACTTGTTGTCCACCTCTTAAGGGAGGTAGGCGTAGAGAAAAATCTCACAATATATATATATATTACTATCATTATCAGTAGGAAACCACGTATTCTCGAAGCCATATATCTGCGAACGCAGATACCTCGCTTCTTAATAAAAATTGTTGTAACTCAGCATAGACCAGAGCCTCGATTCATGAACAATTGACGCAATCATTTACGAAGCCTGTGCATCTTTCAACGACTTTGTTTACAGTTATTCAACTATATATGAGATCCGAAACACTTATGAAGTTGTTTCAATAAACAACAAGCTTGGATTTGTTTTGTTCCAAAGCTCGTAGACTATTTAATGTATGTAAACAAAGCTGCCATGTATACTGAAAGATGCAGAGGCTTCGTAAGTGGTGACGTGAATGCTTGATAAATCCTGGCATGGCAGAGAGAAAGATGCTGCCACCAGCTGCCATCTCTCAGCCACCAGCTGCCATCTCTCAGCCTCCAGCTGCCATCTCTCAGCCACCAGCTGCCATCTCTCAGCCACCAGCTGCCATCTCTCAACCACCCGCTGCCATCTCTCAGCCACCAGCTGCCATCTCTCAGCCACCAGCTGCCATCTCTCAGCCACCAGCTGCCATCTCTCAGCCACCAGCTGCCATCTCTCAGCCACCAGCTGCCATCTCTCAGCCACCAGCTGCCATCTCTCAACCACCCGCTGCCATCTCTCAGTTTTATTCTGCAGTTATGGAGAGATATTAATAGTGGTCTAATTAGGAGCAAGGGCAGGTTAATACCATAGGTTAACATGACAGGCATTGGTACAGGGTGTGATGTGGTTGGTGGTGTGGTTGGTGGTGTGGTTGGTGGTGTTGCTGGTAGTGTTGGTGGTGTGGTTGGTGGTGTGGTTGGTGGTGTGGTTGGTGATGTGTTTGGTGGTGTGGTTGGTGGTGTGGTTGGTGATGTGGTTGGTGGTGTGGTTGGTAATATGGTTGGTGGTGTGGTTGGTGGTATGGTTGGTGGTGTGGTTGGTGGTGTGGTTGGTGGTGTGGTTAGTGGTATGGTTGGTGGTGGTGTTGTTGGTGTGGTGGGTGATGTGGTTGGTGGTGTTGTTGGTAATGTGGTTGGTGGTGTGGTTGGTGGTATGGTTGGTGATGTGGTTGGTGGTGTGGTTGGTGGTGTGGTTGGTAGTGTGGTTGGTGGTGTGGTTGGTGGTGGTGTTGTTGGTGGTGTGGTTGGTGATGTGGTTGGTGGTGTTGTTGATAATGTGGTTGGTATTGTGGTTGGAGATGTGGTTGGTGTTGTTGGTATTGTGGTTGGAAATATGGTTGGTGGTGTGGTTGGTGGTGTAGTTGGTTGTGTGGTTGGTGTTGGTGTTGTTGGTAGTGTGGTTGGTGGTGTAGTTGGTGGTGTTGTTGGTAATGTGGTTGGTGGTGTGGTTGGTGGTGTGGTTGGGGGTGTGGTTGGCGGTGTGGTTGGTGGTGGGGTTGGTGGTGTGGTTGATGGTGTTGTTGGTAATGTGGTTGGTGGTGTGGTTGGTGGTGTGGTTGGTAATGGGATTGGTGGTGTGGTTGGTGGTGTGGTTGGTGGTGTGGTTGGTAATGTGGTTGGTGGTGTGGTTGGTGGTGTGGTTGGTGGTGTGGTTGGTGGTGTTGTTGGTAATGTGTTTGATGGTGTGGTTGGTGGTGTGGTTGGTGGTGTGGTTGGTGGTGTGGTTGGTAATGTGGTTGGTAATGTGGTTGGTGGTGTGGTTGGTGGTGTGGTTGGTGGTGTGGTTGGTGGTGTTGTTGGTAATGTGGTTGATGGTGTGGTTGGTGGTGTGGTTGGTGGTGTGGTTGGTGGTGTGGTTGGTGGTGAGGTTGGTGGTGTGGTTGGTAGTGTGGTTGGTGGTGTGGTTGGTGGAGTGGTTGGTGGTGCGGTTGGTAGTGTGGTTGGTGGTGTGGTTGGTGGTGTGGTTAGTGGTGTGGTTGGTGGTGTAGTGGGTGGTGTGGTTGGGGGTGTGATTGGTGGTGTGGTTGGTGGTGTGGTTGAGGGTGTGGTTGGTGGTGTGGTTGGTAGTGTTGTTGGTGGTGTGGTTGGTGGTGTGGTTTGTGGGATATTTGGGGCTTGAGTCTGATTATTTAAATATTAATGTAGTAAATTAAATTACGAAGGACCACCCGCTTTTAAAGTAAAGAGGGAAACTGAGAATTTCTGATCATTAGATAATTCCTAGATGAAACCAGTAACTATGGATAAAACTAGAAAGTATGATCATAATAATAATTAATGGGCTGTATTAATAAATGAAACAAACCTCAAACACCTACATTGGGGGGTTATTACTGGAGGTAAGTACGTCCAGGAATTAGTGTGGTTCGTTCACTAATTCAATTAATAATAATCTAATCCTATAAATAATATTGAAACTGATATCATTACCAAAAGAGGAACATAGATTATGAGCATAGTAATGAGTTACAGTAAACCACATATCAATCCCAAAGAATTCTGCACAAGATAAATTGCAATAGAATTATAAAAGGAAATAAATCTTAGCTTAATGAAGATTCCTTTAGAAAGCCATGGAAGTCCTCTTATTCTCCAGACTCGGTCGACTGACGAGTGGAACGGGTTAACATGGGGGAAGGCAGCATGGAGAATTCTTCTCTCGTGCTGCAAGACAAATAATTTTCAGTAACAACTGATTGGACTACTAAATCTATATTCAAGAATAATAAGAGTTACAGGTAACAAATTTTAATCACCTGTTATTAGGTGTTATCGTGCGTCGTAACGGACAATCACCCTGCTACTATTAAAACTTCTACCTGATGCATCACATAAAAGAATATACTTAGCTGTGGGCACTGTATAAGTATTAAGATTGCCGTGCTTCGCATCTCAGGCTCCGGCTAGGCCTATCCTGAATAGTGATGCGTCCCGCTGGCTGGTCACGTGTCGTCAGGAACCAAGTCAAAGGGCTCCTTATTTGACACCAGCACTAGCTGAAGATACTATCTGCAAGGTTATTACGCCTCACAGTGGCGACTGTCATCTGAGGATGGATAACACCTGCCCTATTTGCTGGGCAATGGCGTCTTCTTATGAGTACGGTAAGCGCAGGTCTGCCTCTGAGCGGCTCTCCACGTGTACTGAGATGGCGTCCCTCTACCCACGCCGTGCCCGCGTTCATAAAACAAATTATTGTCTCGAACATTAATATTTCTCGCATTTGCGCTTGAAACGTTAAAGTCTGGACGGGTTTATTATTTAGAGGAACAAAATATTGTTATTTACCAATTTAAGAATAGTAAATATATAAGGTAGAGGAATTAATGTCTCCCCATGGCATTCATTGGTGACGTTAACTATATCACGAGATAGACGCTATGATTCTAACGCTCTATTCGGCTTTCAGTTAGAGATCAATTCGTCTGCAATTAGTTATCATACAGAATGCTTTAATTATGGAGAATCGAATTTAATTCTCACACACATTGGATATAATGTGTTTACTGTAAGGAAATCTGACGCAATACTGGCGTCAGGTGACGTGAGAATTCTAGCTTACTGCACAGATGAAATTATTAGTACATGAGAATTCTACGTGTTGTTAATTTTACTTACTACAATAATTAGTATGGTTAGTATTAAGTAATGAGAATACAACAATGTTGTATTCGGTGTTGGAAATATCCAACATAACTCCGGGGGGAGGGTTCTAGGGTCGTAGTGTACTGTGTTGTACTGACCTATCCCGAAGTGATATTAAGATTAGTACATTAGTATGTTAGAATGTTAGTACACACATAACGAACGTCCCGGATTTATCAAGGACTTGAGTCTTGCTATTTACATGTCAAATGAAACATGTTGCTTATAGCCTACACAATATTTATAGATTTTAACTCTCCCAATTTAAACTAACAGAATCTACGGTGATGCGATATCCTGGGTCATAGTGACGTGTAATGTTTAGTTACGTGATATCACATCGTAGCATCATCACAGTTTTCTCAGTGGGAAGTGAAGGAAATTACTCTTCTTCAGAGTTGTAATAGGCTTGCAGTTTCCCTTAGTGGAAACATGCATGAAATATTGAAACATTAAATGATTAAGTTATCGGTAATCAGGAACACTCTAAAGCTCACAGTAAACTCAACAACTAGGGTCGCAGTGACATGTAATGGTGTATTACGTAGCTGCTGAATCGTAGGTAAACTCAGAATAAGTTCCTAAGAACTGATAACACTATTGTATAATTATACAGTAAAATATTATTAGTCATTTAAGATCAAGGAGACTATGACACTACAGTAAGGTGACTGTCTAGGGTCGCTGTGACTTGTAACTATTGAGTTACTAGACAATAACATCACGCAGCATCACGATCACCTCAAATTCAAATGAGGAAATTGAATTAAATGTGCACTGCCGTGCAGTAGTCATGCTGACTGATGGTACAACTAATTTGCTTACTAGCTAAAATAATAGAGAAGTAGAAAACTGAAAAGTTTATTCATTAAAATCAAGGAAAATTCTGAGTCGACAGTGAGATTAGTAGCCTAGTCATTCTGACTTATGAGCTAATTAAATGGCAGCTCATAGGCTTGACACTGTAAACTTGTTAATACGAAATCACCTTTAAATGAATTTGAGTTTATTAAATCAGTCTCTTTAAGTATAGTCAACTGTAATTAATGGTGAGTACAGATTAGGCTAGTACTCAGTTGACACTAACTAAAGTCCCTAAATCTACCTAAATAAATGGTTTGAATTTCTAACCTACCTAAGTAAGGGACTAAGCTAATTGTGAGCAAAAATGTACTCGAATTAACATTGTGAGCAGTATTGAGCTCATTAACAAGTCGAGCTATATTGAACTCGTGAACATGGTGAGCTACAGTGAGCTCGTTAGCAGTGCTAACAGGGTGAGTTACAGTGAACTCGTCAACAGTGTTGACAGGGTGAGCTGCAGTGAGCTCGTTAGCAGTGCTAACAGGGTGAGTTGCAGTGAACTCGTCAACAGTGTTGATAGGGTGAGCTACAGTGAGCTCGTTAGCAGTGCTAACAGGGTGAGTTGCAGTGAACTCGTCAACAGTGTTGACAGGGTGAGCTACAGTGAGCTCGTTAGCAGTGCTAACAGGGTGAGTTGCAGTGAACTCGTCAACAGTGTTGACAGGGTGAGCTACAGTGAGCTCGTTAGCAGTGCTAACAGGGTGAGTTGCAGTGAACTCGTCAACAGTGTTGACAGGGTGAGCTGCAGTGAGCTCGTTAACAGTTAACAGGGTGAGTTCAGTGAACTCGTCAACAGTGTTGACAGGGTGAGCTACAGTGAACTCGTTAGCAGTGCTAACAGGGTGAGCTGCAGTGAGCTCGTTAACAGTTAACAAGGTGAGTTCAGTGAACTCGAATTAACGAGGTGGAGTTTTGTCATTCAATTGTCATGGCGAGCAATATTAAGCTCGTACGTATGGTGAACAAGCACTCATATTATTACGTTAATTCTAAGGTGAGCTATATTGAGCTCGTTAGCAGTGCTAACAGGGTGAGCTACAGTGAGCTCGAATTAACGAAGTGGAGTTTTGTCATTCAATTGTCATGGCGAGCAATATTAAGCTCGTACGCATGGTGAACAAGCACTCATATTATTACGTTAATTCTAGGGTGAGCTATATTAAGCTCAGGAAGCATGTTAATTAACAATGCTAATGTTTAACGATAATGCATTAAACATATTAGTTCTCTGTAAATTCACTTACATATTAGTAAGTTTGCAAGTTTGTTCGTGCTGCGCTCCTACACTAAATAAGCAGAAACGAAAGAAAAAACAATTAATGCAAGTATTTATCACTAACTCTTAGTGCAGAAAACATGGTATTAAGAAGGTTTTCTTGGCAAACCTTTAAGCTCAAGTATAGTGGACCAGTGGTCTTAATGAATTTGTAATTACTGAAGTTGCTTGATGACTTCATAGAATTACTAAATTCGGGAAATGCCAGTGGCATTAAGTGCTAGATTCTCTACCCTAACATTATTAATTCCTAGGGAGTACTAGATTCTCTAGCCTAACATTACAATTTAACTAGGAAGACTGAGTGTGGTCAATTACTACTTGTCGAGAATAATTCTAGGTCTGTAGTGAATTCAATAGTTTGGTCGCTGTGACTTGTACTTGTTTGAGTACGGACCATTGGTTTTCACTGAGAGCTATGAAACATCTCGGCGAGTATCAATTGCACTACATTCAATCTGAGTTTATTACTCAGCTGTGTTTCTCCCTTTAGCTTGCTGCTGGAGAATTGATTTACTGCTGACTAATTTATTATTATTGGCAGGTTTAGGCTTGTTCACATTCAGAACTTTACCAGTAAGTAAGTAGTCTCCTGCAGATTGGAGCATATTCATTCCCAATCGTTTAACATGTCCAGTTATGAACTGGTAATAGTAGTCGGCTCCTACTAGTACATCTACATTGTTAAGGCGGTCAGACATTAATTTGTTGTCAGCCAAATTAATTTCACGTTCCTGCAGGAAGTGGGCTGTGTACCCCAGACCCTTAATGTTTAAGTCTAAAGGTATTTGATCTACAACAATGGCTTGGACAGCCTTGGCATGACTACTTAGTCGCACAAGCGGTTGAACTACTGAGTATTCATGGGTTCCTCGATTTATCATGAACCCTGACAAGTTTAAATTTACCTGTCCTATTGGTTGTAAATTAAGTGCCTCTGCTGCTCTTTGAGTAATGAAAGTTCTCTGGGAACCTTGATCAAATAGTCCACGTATGGTGATCTTGGATCCTCTGTTCTTCACTTGAAGTTGGGCAGTAGGCAAAGCAGCATCCACTTGAGATGCTTGTGAAGTTACGCTGTACACATCTCGCACCTTGCAGCACTGTACTGGTGTAGATTCTCTACGTCCTATTCTAGGATTGACATAATTAGTTCTAACTAATTTGCACAGTGCAGCATGATGCTTGCCCCTTCTACACCTATTGCAGGTGTTCAGTGGGGTGTCACAGCTGTTAACATTATGTGGTTTGAGACACCTAGTACATTTGTGTAACTGTTTGAGTCGTCTGACTCTTGTGTCTCTATTAGGATAATTAGTACATTTGTACAGAGAATGGTTTTGATTGCAAAACAAGCACATTCCCCATCCTACAGATCGTTTAGGGGTTACCGGTTTAGGTAAAACGGTATTTGCAGGTGGTGATGGTTTTGCTGTTTGCATTTGCTTGTTATTCATTCTCTTGTGAGTACTTGGTGTACTCTGGGGAACCATTAACAGGCTTTTGGGAGTGCTCTTTGGACTATTAGGTCTCTTAGGAGCACCTGTGGGACTCTTAGGCCTCACTGATAAATCAGTATTTGACTGATTGTTGTTACATTGATTATTAGCACCTTTGTTACCTAGTGACAGTGTCACTTTAGGAGTTCCAGGTAAGGAAACTGATGTAGGTACAGTTTTGGTGCATTCAGATTTAGCATTAATTGCTTGGTCTGCTGTATGATTGCTCATATTACGCAAACCCGTAAATATATCCTGCATTGACAGGGTATTACCATTCTGGCATACATATAATTTATTAAGTGTGTCACCAGACAATTTTCTTTGGATGATAATTTTAGTCATCCACTCAGTAGTTGGGTGATCCACCTCTTTACTGAAAGAATTTATCAGTGACACAAGCTGAAAACTAAAGGCTTGTAAAGAGTCAACTGATTGCTCTGGTGAAGATAAATTTAATAATTGGTGCACAAGGTTTATAATAGTCTTCTCATTGTTAGCACTTACTTTAGAAGGCTGTTGTGAGCAATTGTGACCATTACTTGTGTTGCTTAAGGCTTCTTGCTTAGCCTCAGCTTTGATTACAGCTTCGGCTGCTGCTGCAGCATTAGCTTTATCATTTTCTGGTTCAGATTCACTGATCATTGCAGCTTCACTTGTTTCATCTGCAGCTTCACTTGTTTCTCTGGGTTCTGGTGATAAGCTAGTTAATTCAGTAGCCTTATGTATTGAACTTATAGAATCCAGGGAACATTGAGAAGAGTGGTCTGAAATTTGATCAGACTCTGTAAACAAATCATCACATGAAGCTGTATTAGATGAGAGGTTAGAAAATGAAGGTTGATCTTCAGTTGTTGATCTTATATAGTGATCAGCATTGATTAGAGGATTCTCCTCGTCTTGATGTAGTTCAGGTATTTCATCTGAACTGAGTGTTGGCTCAGGTGTAGGTCTATTAATGATCGACTCCATCCACTCGGGAATATCTTGTCCCGTAAGCTCCTCTTTATATCGGTCTAACCTGGTTTGAACGTAATGTTCATAGTTATCAAGATCAGATTCTGTTAGACGTAAGTGGTCTGAGACAGTATGACCGACTTGGAGTAAATTCCTGTGGGACTCGATCACAGTCTTTACATGATCATATTTTTGGATGGCGTACTTTATGTAACTTGCTAGTCTGTAGACGTCACCTGGGTCAGTTTCTACACAGAGATGACATTTCATAAGCAGTTCTCCTAGACGGATTTGAAGAGCTCTCAAGAATCTTGCATTCCTTTCTAAAGGATTCATTCTTGCGGTAAATTGAGCCTGATAGGGCTTATGTAGCTAGTGGTATAGCTATAGTCTGCTCCTTGATGCAGAGCAGGTATAATTATTGACAGCCTGATGGGGCTTATGTAGCTAGTGGTATAGCTATAGTCTGCTCCTTGATGCAGAGCAGGTATAATTTTTGCAGCCTGATAGGGCTTATGTAGCTAGTGGTATAGCTATAGTCTGCTCCTTGCTGTAGAGCAGGTATAAGTATTGACAGCCTGATATTTCTTGAGGCTGGTTGTAATTTACCTCATTTAGAGGTTAGCTACCTACCTAATAATAAGCAACTAAGATTTGAGTGGTACCTTGGTCTCACTACAGGTGTTCCTCAGCTTAGCTCTTCTAAATCAGCCTCGGATGGGTAGTGGACTTACAGTAACACTCAAAGACATACATAGAAATATGCAATAAAATAATTACCCAATAAATGGTTAATCCCACCCTTGATAGTGTCAGCACAAAAGAATAATATATGTGTCACTAACTAGCTCAAGCCTAGTCGTGAGAATTTCTACTTGAGAAACTACAACTATATTTAGTCTGTGCTTGTGCCAAATTCAACACAATCACAGCCTAAATTGCTACCTAATAAGGTTGGCAAAGATTATATTATGGTGCAGTAATGTGCAAATAATTGTGCTGTGTTTTTGTGTTTTTTGTATTTTATATAATATACACTTGTGTAATTATGTGTATAAGAAATTAAATGAACACAAAAGAATTAATTGTGTTTGGCAAGTATTCTACTGCCGTAAATATTATCTAATTCCTGAATGTACTCCTAATTGTGGAATAAAATATTATCAGGGTTAGTTTTGATTAACTAATATGAGATCAGTAATTTATATTAGTATACTGGATCCCTAAATGTTAATGATCCACTGACTTGAGTGAATCAGTAATTATAACATGGATTCAGGCTATAATGGACAGTCTGCTGACAGCCATACATTGAAACATTGGTATAGCCTAAATGGTTAACACTTAATTGGTGTTAGTGATTAATATAAGGTTATGAGCTGTTGCTCTTGGTGACCTAAAGATTCTACTTCAGTATGAAGTGTAGGTCTAAATGTTGTGGGTAATTGGTTATGACCCACTAAAGCTATGTATAAGGTAGCTGTTAGTGTGATCTAGGCTAACTGGTGTGTTACACTGTTAGTTGACACAATTAATTAAATAGTTAGTCTAGCTTCTATCACACAAGGATTAGTTATTAATGGTTAATATTTTAATTATAAATTTAATGCCTATCCGGTTCGATAAGGACCATAATGTGGGATATTTGGGGCTGGAGTCTGATTATTTAAATATTAATGTAGTAAATTAAATTACGAAGGACCACCCGCTTTTAAAGTAAAGAGGGAAACTGAGAATTTCTGATCATTAGATAATTCCTAGATGAAACCAGTAACTATGGATAAAACTAGAAAGTATGATCATAATAATAATTAATGGGCTGTATTAATAAATGAAACAAACCTCAAACACCTACATTGGGGGGGTTATTACTGGAGGTAAGTACGTCCAGGAATTAGTGTGGTTCGTTCACTAATTCAATTAATAATAATCTAATCCTATAAATAATATTGAAACTGATATCATTACCAAAAGAGGAACATAGATTATGAGCATAGTAATGAGTTACAGTAAACCACATATCAATCCCAAAGAATTCTGCACAAGATAAATTGCAATAGAATTATAAAAGGAAATAAATCTTAGCTTAATGAAGATTCCTTTAGAAAGCCATGGAAGTCCTCTTATTCTCCAGACTCGGTCGACTGACGAGTGGAACGGGTTAACATGGGGGAAGGCAGCATGGAGAATTCTTCTCTCGTGCTGCAAGACAAATAATTTTCAGTAACAACTGATTGGACTACTAAATCTATATTCAAGAATATTAAGAGTTACAGGTAACAAATTTTAATCACCTGTTATTAGGTGTTATCGTGCGTCGTAACGGACAATCACCCTGCTACTATTAAAACTTCTACCTGATGCATCACATAAAAGAATATACTTAGCTGTGGGCACTGTATAAGTATTAAGATTGCCGTGCTTCGCATCTCAGGCTCCGGCTAGGCCTATCCTGAATAGTGATGCGTCCCGCTGGCTGGTCACGTGTCGTCAGGAACCAAGTCAAAGGGCTCCTTATTTGACACCAGCACTAGCTGAAGATACTATCTGCAAGGTTATTACGCCTCACAGTGGCGACTGTCATCTGAGGATGGATAACACCTGCCCTATTTGCTGGGCAATGGCGTCTTCTTATGAGTACGGTAAGCGCAGGTCTGCCTCTGAGCGGCTCTCCACGTGTACTGAGATGGCGTCCCTCTACCCACGCCGTGCCCGCGTTCATAAAACAAATTATTGTCTCGAACATTAATATTTCTCGCATTTGCGCTTGAAACGTTAAAGTCTGGACGGGTTTATTATTTAGAGGAACAAAATATTGTTATTTACCAATTTAAGAATAGTAAATATATAAGGTAGAGGAATTAATGTCTCCCCATGGCATTCATTGGTGACGTTAACTATATCACGAGATAGACGCTATGATTCTAACGCTCTATTCGGCTTTCAGTTAGAGATCAATTCGTCTGCAATTAGTTATCATACAGAATGCTTTAATTATGGAGAATCGAATTTAATTCTCACACACATTGGATATAATGTGTTTACTGTAAGGAAATCTGACGCAATACTGGCGTCAGGTGACGTGAGAATTCTAGCTTACTGCACAGATGAAATTATTAGTACATGAGAATTCTACGTGTTGTTAATTTTACTTACTACAATAATTAGTATGGTTAGTAATAAGTAATGAGAATACAACAATGTTGTATTCGGTGTTGGAAATATCCAACATGGTTGGTGGTGTTGTTGGTAATGTGGTTGGTGGTGTGCTTGGTGGTGTGGTTGGGGGTGTGGTTGGTGGTGTGGTGGATGGTGTGGTTGGTGGTGTGGTTGGTGGTGTTGTTGGTGGTGTTGTTGGTGGTGTTGTTGGTGGTGTTGTTGGTGGTGTGGTTGGTGGTGTGATTGGTGGTGTGGTTGGTAATGTGGTTGATGGTGTGGTTGGTGGTGTGGTTGGTGGTGTGGTTGGTGGTGTGATTTGTGGTGTGATTGGTGGTGTGGTTGGTGGTGTGGTTGGTAATGTTGTTGGTGGTGTGGTGGGTGGTGTGGTTGGTGGTGGTGGTTGGTGCTGTTGTTGGTATTGTGGTTGGTAATGTGGTTGGTGGTGTTGTGGGTGGTGTGGTTGGTGGTGTGGTTGGTGGTGTGGTTGGTGGTGGTGTGGGTGGTGTGGTTGGTGGTGTTGTTGGTGGTGGGATTGGTGGTGTGGTTGGTGGTGTGATTGGTGGTGTGGTTGGTGGTGTGGTTGGTGGTGTGGTCGGTGGTGTGGTTGGTGGTGTGGTTGGTAGTGTTGTTGGTGGTGTTGTTGGTGGTGTGGTCGGTGGTGTGGTTGGTGGTGTGGTTGGCGGTGGTGTGGTTGGTGGTGTGGTTGGTGGTGTAGTTGGTGGTGATGTGGTTGGTGGTGTGGTTGGTGGTGTGGTCGGTGGTGTGGTTGGTGGTGTGGTTGGTAGTGTTGTTGGTGGTGTTGTTGGTGGTGTGGTCGGTGGTGTGGTTGGTGGTGTGGTTGGTGGTGTAGTTGGTGGTGTGGTTGGTGGTGATGTGGTTGGTGGTGATGTGGTTGGTGGTGTGGTTGGTGGTGTGGTCGGTGGTGTGGTTGGTGGTGTGGTTGGTGTGGTTGGTGGTGTGGTTGGTGGTGTGTTTGGTGGTGTGGTTGGTGGTGGTGTTGGTAGAGTGGTTGGTAATGTGGTTGGTGGTGTGGTTGGTAGTGTGGTTCGTAATGTGGTCGGTGGTGTGGTTGGTGGTGTGGTCGGTGGTGTGGTCGGAGGTGTGGTCGGTGGTGTGGTTGATGGTGTGGTTGGTGGTGTGGTTGGTGGTGTGGTCATTGGTGTGGTTGGTGGTGTGGTTGATGTGGTTGGTTGTGTGGTTGGTGGTGTGGTTGGTGGTGGGGTTGATGTGGTTGGTGGTGTGGTTGATGTGGTTCGTTGTGTGGTTGGTGGTGTGGTTGGTGGTTTGGTTGGTGCTGACACTGGTGATATGACAATAGGTACTGGAGTTGACATTGATGTTATCACACCTGACTCTGAAGTTATCAAACCTGACATTGGAGTTATCACACCTGACACTGAAGTTATCACCCCTGACACTGGAGTTATCACCCCTGACACTGGAGTTATCACCCCTGACACTGGAGTTATCACCCCTGACACTGGAGTTATCACCCCTGACACTGGAGTTATCACCCCTGACACTGGAGTTATCAGTACCCAGATATCACACTATTAACCCCCAACAAACCCCCTCTCAGCCACACAGTAGCGTCACCCCCCCCCCCCCCCCTCCTAAGTCTCCTTCTAACTACACGAAATAATAATAATAATGTATTCCCCAGGTGAAACTCTTGAGTTGTATTCCCGCAAACATGCAAGTAAAAGATTTCTTTAATATGAGGAACGGCTGGCAGTATGTGTTGCTCCTTGAGGAAGCAGAGCACAATACTCTCCCTCCAGCGGCCATGAATAGCAAAGTTAGCCCTGAACTGGCCAGTTTTCTCCTCCTGTATTGTCCTCAAATATTAAAGAAGAAAAGGGCAGCGTTCTGTACTGAGCGTGACTCCTGACTTTCTTCTTTCCTTGCGGAGCCATTTGTATTGTGCTGGTGCGCCCGGCGTGTTTGTTTTGTTCATGGGAACAATGTGGCGGGGTATTAGTTCACGTTATTGTTCTAGCAGGATGGGGGGGGGGGTGATTATACCTGTTCAGGGTCTATGTGAGTTGAAATACTGTTATCAGCCCGTGTTATTGTTCTAGCAGAAGGTATTACTGGCGTAGTATTCCCTGCATGTGTTGAAATACTGTTATATGTTGAGATAACATTGAAGTTAAATTAACTACATTATTGACTCTATTTTAAATCATGAAATCCTTTTTGGATTAAAGAATACGTGTTGGATAGAATAGATTGTGGATTACATTATCCTGGCAGTGGATAGTTATTAAACCCACACCAGTAACACTAACCTAAACTACTACTATGGTCAGGAAGCTTTTGGTGTGGCCTTTAATAACCTTCCAGACGTTGAAGGGCCTTCATAACCCTCCACAAGTTGAATGGTCTTAACCCTCCAGAGGTTGAATGGCTTAAATAACCCCCAGAAGCTGAATGATCTTAATAACTCTCCAGAAGTTTAATGGACCTAATAAGCCTCCCGAAGTCGAATGATCTTAATTACCTTGGACAGCCCGTCCTCATAAACAAAGACCCAAAGTCCATTCCATGCACCCGCCAAACCTACTGTTTAAGAATGAAAAACGGTTTACACACGACTCACAACTGTTGACGTCCAAACACTTCCGGAATAAGTGCTTCGCTGACGACTTTTGTTCGAACCACAACGCTGTCAGCGCTTCACCCACGTATTACAAATACAAATAATCGCCAACAGGACCTAAACACCTAACCTAACCAGTGGCTAAATATGCACAGTATACTCATATATAACAATATTAATTAATATTTGAGAAAATTCCTATTCTGAATAAACTGCATGTTAACATTGATGAATGCGTGTTTGGGGTCGACCGCTGGACGAAATGGACTTGGAATGAGGGCTGGTTGATTTGCAGATGAGGCGTTAATAACCCTCATCAGTTGAATGCCCTTAATTGCAAGTCGATTGTGAGTAATAATTACAAGTTGATTGTGAAGAACAATTTACGAGTGCATTACAAGTACCAAACTCTATTAAGTGCATCAACACTTAATAGTTCCATAGGATTTTAATGAAAAAAGTAGTAAATAAATAAAAGCCACCTAAAAACAATTAATATTCTCGTTACATTTACTTAAGTCTACATAACCATGTGAAAGGACGCCATCCCAAACCAAATTCCAACTTTTATTATAAAACGCTTACTAACAAGCTCGTTAGAAAACGGTAAATTTTGTGATAAAGATCTTGAGAAAACTTATAGGACCTTAAGAGGCACGAGAAGAAAGAACATAATATATATATGTATGTATGTGTTATGTGTGAGTATATATATTCGTATATTCGTAAGTATTCGCTAGGAAAATGAAAAGAAAATTTCAAACCTTTTCAAGTTTCAACACATCATCAAGGAAATACAGACAGATGACATAAGAGTTTGGGATTACATACCACAATTACACCTGACCAAACATAGATCCATAAGTTAAAATAACGAATAATAGAGGTGACACAAAGGTGAGATGATTAAGTATACATTAACTCGAGTATTCGATGGATATCGACAGAATGGATACAGAATTTAATACCTATTATAAATCTTGCCAATTATAAAGTTATCTAATTTACCTCCACCTCATCATTTACCTCCACCTCATCTCATTCACCTCCACGTCATCCTCAGGTAGTCATCATGCAGCAAGAGACACTGTAATCATTCCTATTCTGCCTTTGACAATGTTAACAAGAGTTAACAAAAGGCAACTTTTAGCGTCAGGCCAAATAAACCTGTACAAAAGTAACTTGAAAAGTAAATTTTTCAACTTCCTTCTCAAGTTAAGAAAAATGTAAGGAAAATAGAGAAGATTTGTGCTAGAATCATTGATCTCACTGTTTCGGTCACATTCAATAATATATTTCTACAGAAAAAGATTGCATTCAATATATATATATATATATATATATATATATATATATATATATATATATATATATATATATATATATATATATATATATATATATATATATATATATATAACAGTGATATAACAGATATGATATAAGTAAATAAATATATATGTGTACATACAAAAGAATGGGGGTGGTAGGAGAACATAATATTAGTGTTCAGTGAGAAACCACAAGGTCTCCTCTGAATACTTTTTATTTTCTTCTCCGAGGCTATGGGTCCCCACATTGGCACCAGAGGTGGTACCCTCACAAACATTTATATAAATATATATATATATATATATATATATATATATATATATATATATATATATATATATATATATATAACTGAAAACTCACACCCCAGAAGTGACTCGAACCCATACTCCCAGAAGCAACGCAACTGGTATGAACAAGACGCCTTAATCCACTTTACCATCACGACCGGACATAATGAGGTGATAGCCGAGGCTATTTGAACCACCCCACCGCCGGCACTCGGATAGTAATCTTGGGCATAGCATTTTACAAAATCACCTCATTCTTTGGGGCACACGTGAGGAACACAAATGCGAACAAGCCTGAATGGTCCCCAGGACATATGCAACTGAAAACTCACACCCCAGAAGTGACTCGAACCCATACTCCCAGAAGCAACGCAACTGGTATGTACAAGACGCCTTAATCCACTTGACCATCACGACCGGACAAAATGAGGTGATAGCCGAGGCTATTTTATTTGTATTTTATTTATCGCGATTTGTAAACACAAATCTTCAATCACTATCAACGCTTCGTTGTAGATTTCTGCTGTGAAATCCATGTTCATATTTGAATTTTCCTTGCATATTGCAAAATGAGTTTTGGAGAACTCCTATTTCAAATAAGCCCTGATGCTAAGAAAATAAGCCCTATATGCAGAAGCAACGCAACTATACCAGTTGCGTTGCTTCTGGGAGTATGGGTTCGAGTCACTTCTGGGGTGTGAGTTTTCAGTTATATATATATATATATATATATATATATATATATATATATATATATATATATATATATATATATATATATATTTATATATATATATCAATATAAATAAAATGGAAATGTTAGTTTGTTCAAAATCGCCAATCTCCGAAAGTTCTTCACCGATTGCTTTGAAATTTTCACACAACGTTTCATTCGCATCCGAGCAAGTTTTTATATACATACTATTTAGATGTTACGTCTGTGTCGGGGAATTTTTTTTTTTTTTTTTTTTTAAACTGGTGTTTTTCATGTGAGTAAAATGTTCGAAACCTCTTTACCGATTGCTTTCAAATTTTGAGACAACGTTGCATTCGAATAGACGAGTGTTTTTATATACCTACTATATACATGCCTCACCTGTAACAGGAAAAAACATGATTTTTTGGATAATCAGCACCATCTGTAGGACGTAAGAGCAACACATGCTGTAAACTTTGAAAGTTCTTATCCGATTGCTTTGAAATTTTGTCACAACGTTCCATTCGAATACGTGCATGTTTTTATACCTACTATCTACATGCCACACCTGTGACAGGTAAAAACATGTTTGTTTTTTTGGAAAAACAGCGCCATCTGTTGCACGTATGAGCAACACACGCGATTTAAAATACGGTTCGATTTCATTTCAATGTTTCTGATTGCATTGATAAATTGATTTTTCATAGACTTTGATTTATTGTCATTTTGATTTAATTATTTTGTGTGATATTGCCTTGGAATTGAGCTGCGTTGTTTATCATAGTGTTCATTTCGTGAGTATAGTTTATTTGTTTCTTTTTTCATTTTTTTCATTCGTTTTTTTAATTGTTCATATTTTTCAGTGGAATTGGGGATGAAATTGAGCTTTGTCGATTGATCTATGTTTGAATTGAAATATTTCGTTAGTATTTTTTGGTTTTGTTTTGAAAACAAGAAAATGGAAAATGCATTTATTTCACAGCTGCAAATGCTATAAATCCACCGGCTACAACAGTTACTGCTGTCTTCATGTTACGTCAAAATGAAGCGTTTGCAAAAAGACTGGTGTATTCAGAAGTGCCTACGTATTACACGTGAAATGCCAGTAGAAAATCATTTGAACGACGCAAACGAGGAGAGTGAGTCGACGAACAACCTGGAATATTCAAATAAACTACGATAGGCAGACATCCACCGTGCATCCCAATCAAGATGAATGCTTCTTTCTTCGCATGCTGTTGGTAAATGTGCTCGGGTCAACGTCTTCCAGCAATTGAGATTTGTCAACGGCATTACACATGCCACTTTCCGCAGTGCATGTCAACCTCTGAATTTATTGGAGAACGACCGACACTAGGATGTATGCATTAATGACGCGTCCAACACGTCACATCCAAATCAAAATCGTGCATTGTTTGCAATCATACTGACCACCGGCTCTCCTTCATCGCCAACAGAGTTATGGGAGAAATATAAATTGTACATGGCTGAAGATATTGTACATCGAATATGCAAGGAAAATTCAAATATGAACATGGATTTCACAGCAGAAATCTACAACGAAGCGTTGATAGTGATTGAAGATTTGTGTTTACAAATCGCGAACAAAGTTCTTAATCAATTAGAAATGCCATTGTTGAATCGATCTGCTGCTGCTTCGTTCGATGTGGAATTGCGTCGTGAACAAAATTACAACACGGGTGATCTGTTGTCGTATGTGCAATCAAATATTCCTAATCTAACGCTTAAGCGAAAAGGCATTTACAATCAAATAGTTCAAATTGTCAATAACGGGCTTGAGAAATTTTCTTATATGCTCCAGGAAGAACTGGTAAAACCTTTCCAATTAGATTGATTCTAGCAGCATTTCGATCCCAAAATAGCATAACCTTAGCTCTTGCATCGTCCGAAATATCTGGGACATTGCTACCAAGGAGAAGAACTGCTGCCTCGGCTTTGCAATTGCCGTCAAACATGCAATTCATTGAAACTCCCACGTGCAACATTTCCAAAGCATCCGGCATGGGAACTTAACAATATTATTCAGTCTAACATTCAAAGCGAGGCAGTCAAATACAAGTCCGTCGACACTGTTGAGGAAGCAAATGAAGCTGTTAATTATCCAACAGATTTTTTGAATTCACTCGATCTACCAAGGATATCATCACACGTACGGCAAATGAAAAATCGGCGTGCCAATTGTCATGTGGCGAAATATCAACCTGCCAAAACCTTGCAATGCCACGCGGCTTGCAGTAAAAAAAATTAATCAGCGACGTCGTAGAAGCAACAATCTTGACAGGACCTTTCAAAGGTGAAGATGTCCTTATTCCTCGCATTCCTATGATTCCAACAGATATGCCTTTTCAATTTAAGAGATCGTAATTTCCAATTCGATTGGCGTTTGTAATCACCATCAACAAAGCTCAGGGCCAATCTTCACAATTGTGCAGTTTACATCTAGACACAGATTGCTTCTCACATGGACACTTATATGTTGCGTGTCCTAGAGTCAGCAAACCAGACAATCTCTATATCACCACAGACAATGGAACAACAAAAATATTGTATACCCACAAGCATTGTAAAATTAAATATATTAGAAATGTGCGCTTTCCCTTTTCTTTCTTTCCCACTTACCCAGACTGAGCCACAGCAACGCGTGGCGGGTACTGCTAGTATATACATATAAATATATATATATATATATACATATAAATATATATATATATATATACATATAAATATATATACATATAAATATATATACATATAAATATATATTAGTAGATTTTGGTAGCAGTCTTTCCTGTAGACATATATTATTAAATATGACCGAAAAAGTAAGATTAATAATTCTAACACGAATTTTCTCAATCTTTCGTACATTACGCTTCACTGTTGGAGGTAAATCAAAAATCACTTCTCCAAAATTCGTTTTTATTTCTAGTCTGACGCGACACGGGCGCGTTTCGTAAAACTTATTACATTTTCAAAGACTTCACAAATACACAACTGATTAGAACTTGCGTTTCTCTGATTTTATATCTACATTTGAGTGAGGTGGGAAGGGTGATGTGGCATTAACACAAGACAGAACAATAGGGGATATTAATAGGGTATTAAAAGTATCAACACAAGACAGAACAGAAACAATGGGTATTGAATAGAAGTGTTTGTAGAAAGCCTATTGGTCCATATTTCTTGATGCTTCTATATTGGAGCGGAGTCTTGAGGTGGGTAGAATATAGTTGTGCAATAATTGGCTGTTGATTGCTGGTGTTGACTTCTTGATGTGTAGTGCCTCGCAAACGTCAAGCCGCCTGCTATCGCTGTATCTATCGATGATTTCTGTGTTGTTTACTAGGATTTCTCTGGCGATGGTTTGGTTATGGGAAGAGATTATATGTTCCTTAATGGAGCCCTGTTGCTTATGCATCGTTAAACGCCTAGAAAGAGATGTTGTTGTCTTGCCTATATACTGTTTTTTTGGAGCTTACAGTCCCCAAGTGGGCATTTGAAGGCATAGACGACGTTAGTCTCTTTTAAAGCGTTCTGTTTTGTGTCTGGAGAGTTTCTCATGAGTAGGCTGGCCGTTTTTCTGGTTTTATAGTAAATCGTCAGTTGTATCCTCTGATTTTTGTCTGTAGGGATAACGTTTCTATTAACAATATCTTTCAGGACCCTTTCCTCCATTTTATGAGCTGTGGAAAAGAAGTTCCTGTAAAATAGTCTAATAGGGGGTATAGGTGTTGTGTTAGTTGTCTCTTCGGAGGTTGCATGGCTTTTCACTTTCCTTCTTATGATGTCTTCGATGAAACCATTGGAGAAGCCGTTATTGACTAGGACCTGCCTTACCCTACAGAGTTCTTCTTTTCCACAGCTCATAAAATGGAGGAAAGGGTCCTGAAAGATATTGTTAATAGAAACGTTATCCCTACAGACAAAAATCAGAGGATACAACTGACGATTTACTATAAAACCAGAAAAACGGCCAGCCTACTCATGAGAAACTCTCCAGACACAAAACAGAACGCTTTAAAAGAGACTAACGTCGTCTATGCCTTCAAATGCCCACTTGGGGACTGTAAGCTCCAAAAAAACCAGTATATAGGCAAGACAACAACATCTCTTTCTAGGCGTTTAACGATGCATAAGCAACAGGGCTCCATTAAGGAACATATAATCTCTTCCCATAACCAAACCATCGCCAGAGAAATCCTAGTAAACAACACAGAAATCATCGATAGATACAGCGATAGCAGGCGGCTTGACGTTTGCGAGGCACTACACATCAAGAAGTCAACACCAGCAATCAACAGCCAATTATTGCACAACTATATTCTACCCACCTCAAGACTCCGCTCCAATATAGAAGCATCAAGAAATATGGACCAATAGGCTTTCTACAAACACTTCTATTCAATACCCATTGTTTCTGTTCTGTCTTGTGTTGATACTTTTAATACCCTATTAATATCCCCTATTGTTCTGTCTTGTGTTAATGCCACATCACCCTTCCCACCTCACTCAAATGTAGATATAAAATCAGAGAAACGCAAGTTCTAATCAGTTGTGTATTTGTGAAGTCTTTGAAAATGTAATAAGTTTTACGAAACGCGCCCGTGTCGCATCAGACTAGAAATAAAAACGAATTTTGGAGAAGTGATTTTTGATTTACCTCCAACAGTGAAGCGTAATGTACGAAAGATTGAGAAAATTCGTGTTAGAATTATTAATCTTACTTTTTCGGTCATATTTAATAATATATGTCTACAGGAAAGACTGCTACCAAAATCTACTAATATATATTTATATGTATATATATTTATATGTATATATATTTATATGTATATATATATATATATTTATATGTATATATATATATATATATATATTTATATGTATATACTAGCAGTACCCGCCACGCGTTGCTGTGGCTCAGTCTGGGTAAGTGGGAAAGAAAGAAAAGGGAAAGCGCACATTTCTAATATATTTAATTTTACAATGCTTGTGGGTATACAATATTTTTGTTGTTCCATTGTCTGTGGTGATATAGAGATTGTCTGGTTTGCTGACTCTAGGACAGCAACATATAAGTGTCCATGTGAGAAGCAATCTGTGTCTAGATGTAAACTGCACAATTGTGAAGATTGGCCCTGAGCTTTGTTGATGGTGATTACAAACGCCAATCGAATTGGAAATTACGATCTCTTAAATTGAAATGGCATATCTGTTGGAATCATAGGAATGCGAGGAATAAGGACATCTTCACCTTTGAAAGGTCCTGTCAAGATTGTTGCTTCTACGACGTCGCTGATTAATTTTTTTTACTGCAAGCCGCGTGGCATTGCAAGGTTTTGGCAGGTTGATATTTCGCCACATGACAATTGGCACGCCGATTTTTCATTTGCCGTACGTGTGATGATATCCTTGGTAGATCGAGTGAATTCAAAAAATCTGTTGGATAATTAACAGCTTCATTTGCTTCCTCAACAGTGTCGACGGACTTGTATTTGACTGCCTCGCTTTAAATGTTAGACTGAATAATATTGTTAAGTTCCCATGCCGGATGCTTTGGAAATGTTGCACGTGGGAGTTTCAATGAATTGCATGTTTGACGGCAATTGCAAAGCCGAGGCAGCAGTTCTTCTCCTTGGTAGCAATGTCCCAGATATTTCGGACGATGCAAGAGCTAAGGTTATGCTATTTTGGGATCGAAATGCTGCTAGAATCAATCTAATTGGAAAGGTTTTACCAGTTCTTCCTGGAGCATATAAGAAAATTTCTCAAGCCCGTTATTGACAATTTGAACTATTTGATTGTAAATGCCTTTTCGCTTAAGCGTTAGATTAGGAATATTTGATTGCACATACGACAACAGATCACCCGTGTTGTAATTTTGTTCACGACGCAATTCCACATCGAACGAAGCAGCAGCAGATCGATTCAACAATGGCATTTCTAATTGATTAAGAACTTTGTTCGCGATTTGTAAACACAAATCTTCAATCACTATCAACGCTTCGTTGTAGATTTCTGCTGTGAAATCCATGTTCATATTTGAATTTTCCTTGCATATTCGATGTACAATATCTTCAGCCATGTACAATTTATATTTCTCCCATAACTCTGTTGGCGATGAAGGAGAGCCGGTGGTCAGTATGATTGCAAACAATGCACGATTTTGATTTGGATGTGACGTGTTGGACGCGTCATTAATGCATACATCCTAGTGTCGGTCGTTCTCCAATAAATTCAGAGGTTGACATGCACTGCGGAAAGTGGCATGTGTAACGCCGTTGACAAATCTCAATTGCTGGAAGACGTTGACCCGAGCACATTTACCAACAGCATGCGAAGAAAGAAGCATTCATCTTGATTGGGATGCACGGTGGATGTCTGCCTATCGTAGTTTATTTGAATATGCCAGGTTGTTCGTCGACTCACTCTCCTCGTTTGCGTCGTTCAAATGATTTTCTACTGGCATTTCACGTGTAATACGTAGGCACTTCTGAATACACCAGTCTTTTTGCAAACGCTTCATTTTGACGTAACATGAAGACAGCAGTAACTGTTGTAGCCGGTGGATTTATAGCATTTGCAGCTGTGAAATAAATGCATTTTCCATTTTCTTGTTTTCAAAACAAAACCAAAAAATACTAACGAAATATTTCAATTCAAACATAGATCAATCGACAAAGCTCAATTTCATCCCCAATTCCACTGAAAAATATGAACAATTAAAAAAACGAATGAAAAAAATGAAAAAAGAAACAAATAAACTATACTCACGAAATGAACACTATGATAAACAACGCAGCTCAATTCCAAGGCAATATCACACAAAATAATTAAATCAAAATGACAATAAATCAAAGTCTATGAAAAATCAATTTATCAATGCAATCAGAAACATTGAAATGAAATCGAACCGTATTTTAAATCGCGTGTGTTGCTCATACGTGCAACAGATGGCGCTGTTTTTCCAAAAAAACAAACATGTTTTTACCTGTCACAGGTGTGGCATGTAGATAGTAGGTATAAAAACATGCACGTATTCGAATGGAACGTTGTGACAAAATTTCAAAGCAATCGGATAAGAACTTTCAAAGTTTACAGCATGTGTTGCTCTTACGTCCTACAGATGGTGCTGATTATCCAAAAAATCATGTTTTTTCCTGTTACAGGTGAGGCATGTATATAGTAGGTATATAAAAACACTCGTCTATTCGAATGCAACGTTGTCTCAAAATTTGAAAGCAATCGGTAAAGAGGTTTCGAACATTTTACTCACATGAAAAACACCAGTTTTAAAAAAAAAAAAAAAAAATTCCCCGGACACAGACGTAACATCTAAATAGTATGTATACTCACAAGGTGCCTCACGAGGTGCCTCACAAGGTGCCTCACAAGGGGCCTCACAAGGTGCCTCACAAGGTGCCTCACAAGGTGCCTCACAAGGTGCCTCACGAGGTGCCTCACAAGGTGCCTCACAAGATGCCTCACAAGGTGCCTCACAAGGTGCCTCACAAGGTGCCTCACAAGGTGCCTCACAAGGTGCCTCACAAGGTGCCTCACCTCCCTCATACTGATTGACTGATGAAGATTCAGCCACCCAAGAGTTGGCACGGGCATGAAGAGCCCGTAATCCCTCACGAATCACGTCTTATATTCATGTATAATCCCCACACGATTCGTATAATCCCCTACGATTTATATAATCCCCAATCCATCGTATTATCTCCCTACGCTTCTTATAATCCCCCCAACGCCTCGTATAATCCCCCAACGCCTCGTATTATCATCCCCACGCCTCGTATAATCCCCCAACGAATAGTATAATCCCTCCAACGCCTTGTATAATCCTCCCAACGCATCGTTTAATCCCCCAACGCCTCGTATAATCCCCCAACACGGAGGGCTACCGACGCACAGAACAGGAACAGATATCTGAATTAGACGTGTCTGAATTTGTAAATGGTACTAAGAGTGGGAACCACGGAGTGAATACCAGGCTTTATTTTAAGTCTCTTTACTAATTTACGATTGTTTTCATTCATTTCGTGCCCTACGACGCCACAGGCGCCACAGGAATCACTGACACGTGTTGTTTGATGTCGATTGGTCGGCATCTTCAAGGATCTTGACCCTATGAAGGAAGGAAGGGTACTTATGACTAAAAAGCACTATTCTTAGAAAGACAAAAATATCGCGCAAAAATATCACGGCAAAAATAACAATAAAAAAGTGAGCTGTGATCTGAAAATGAAGACCTGAGATTGATCTTAGTTGGAATTTAAGCTAAGGAATCAATGAATAATTATTTGCAATACGTGCAAGAGAATGTCGACCAGACACTTATTGTAAGTTATAGTCTTGCATTATTGAACTCTGTCCTTATAAGTCCCCGCAGAGAAGGAACGTAAAGTTAATCCCCGGCATTTACAACCTCCTTAAGGAGAGAGATTATAAAAACTTTAATTTACATTCCCTAAACGGGCGAAGAGAAGAAGGGGAAACACCAAGAATACCACTGAATGAGAGAGTCTAACAGGGAGAATATTTATAACAGGGAGAATATTTATAAGATACTAAATGTACATTAACACACAAAAGCAGTAAACTGTGGATACAAATTAAGGAGTTTAGATTGAGAATATGGTAAATACTGAGAATAAATTGGTAGATTTTTTAAATAGATTGCCGAATACCACAAAATACACGAGGTATAGTTTCAAGCGATGGTTAGACATATATATATTATATATATTATATATATATATATATATATATATATATATATATATATATATATATATATATATATATATATATATTTATATATTTATATATATATATATATATATATATATATATATATATATATATATATATATATATATATGTATATATATATTAGTATATTTTGGTAGCAGTCTTTCCTGTAGACATATATTATTAAATATGACCGAAAAAGTAAGATTAATAATTCTAACACGAATTTTCTCAATCTTTCGTACATTACGCTTCACTGTTGGAGGTAAATCAAAAATCACTTCTCCAAAATTCATTTTTATTTCTAGTCTGACGCGACACGGGCGCGTTTCGTAAAACTTATTACATTTTCAAAGACTTCACAAATACACAACTGATTAGAACTTACGTATCTCTGATTTTATATCTACATTTGAGTGAGGTGGGAGGGGTGATGTGGCATTAACACAAGACAGAACAAGAGGGGATATTAATAGGGTATTAAAAGTATCAACACAAGACAGAACAGAAACAATGGGTATTGAATAGAAGTGTTTGTAGAAAGCCTATTGGTCCATATTTCTTGATGCTTCTATATTGGAGCGGAGTCTTGAGGTGGGTAGAATATAGTTGTGCAATAATTGGCTGTTGATTGCTGGTGTTGACTTCTTGATGTGTAGTACCTCGCAAACGTCAAGCCGCCTGCTATCGCTGTATCTATCGATGATTTCTGTGTTGTTTACTAGGATTTCTCTGGCGATGGTTTGGTTATGGGAAGAGATAATATGTTCCTTAATGGAGCCCTGTTGCTTATGCATCGTTAAAAGCCTAGAAAGAGATGTTGTTGTCTTGCCTATATACTGGGTTTTTTGGAGCTTACAGTCCCCAAGTGGGCATTTGAAGGCATAGACGACGTTAGTCTCTTTTAAAGCGTTCTGTTTTGTGTCTGGAGTGTTTCTCATGAGTAGGCTGGCCGTTTTTCTGGTTTTATAGTAAATCGTCAGTTGTATCCTCTGATTTTTGTCTGTAGGGATAACGTTTCTATTAACAATATCATTCAGGACCCTTTCCTCCGTTTTATGAGCTGTGGAAAAGAAGTTCCTGTAAAATAGTCTAATAGGGGGTATAGGTGTTGTGTTAGTTGTCTCTTCAGAGGTTGCATGGCTTTTCACTTTCCTTCTTATGATGTCTTCGATGAAACCATTGGAGAAGCCGTTATTGACTAGGACCTGCCTTACCCTACAGAGTTCTTCGTCGACTTGCTTCCATTCTGAGCTGTGGCTGAGAGCACGGTCGACGTATGCTTTAACAACACTCCTCTTGTACCTGTCAGGGCAGTCGCTGTTGGCATTTAGGCACATTCCTATGTTTGTTTCCTTAGTGTAGACTGCAGTGTGGAAACCTCCGCCCTTTTCCATGACTGTTACATCTAGAAAAGGCAGCTTCCCATCCTTTTCCGTCTCGTAAGTGAAACGCAGCACGGAACTCTGCTCAAATGCCTCCTTCAGCTCCTGCAGATGTCTGACATCAGGTACCTGTGTAAAAATGTCGTCAACATACCTGCAGTATATGGCCGGTTTCAAGTTCATGTCGATTAAGACTTTTTGCTCGATGGTACTTTTTGCTCGATGGTACCCATGTAGAAGTTTGCAAACAGGACACCTAGGGGAGAACCCATGGCGACCCCATCTACTTGCTTATACATGTGCCCATCCGGGCTCATGAAGGGTGCCTCTTTAGTACAAGCTTGGAGTAGTTTCCTCAGAATACTTTCTGGCATGTCAAGAGGAGTACAGGCTGGATCACGATACACTCTGTCGGCTATCATTCCGATTGTCTCGTCCACAGGTACGTTGGTAAACAGCGATTCTACGTCCAACGAGGCTCTTATCCCTGTGGCCCGTGTGCCCCGCAGTAAGTCCACAAATTCCTTTGGAGACTTCAGGCTGAAGGCGCAAGGAACATAAGGAGTCAGCAGGCCGTTGAGTCGCTTCGCCAGTCTGTACGTGGGTGTGGGTATCTGGCTAATGATTGGCCGAAGTGGGTTTCCAGGCTTGTGCGTCTTGACATTTCCATACGCATATCCAGGTTTATATTCCCCAATGATCTTTGGCAGGTGGAGTCCGGATTTCTTGGCGTTCACAGTTTCGATCAGTTTGTTGACCTTTGCTTTTAATTCGGCTGTAGTGTCCTTCGTTACCCTTTGTAACTTAGTTTGGTCAGAGAGTATGACGTTCATTTTCGCCAGATATTCGTCTTTTTTAAGAATGACATATATTGGCGACTTGTCACCTCTCCTGACAACTATCTCCTTGTTCTCACGAAGGCTTTTAGCTGCCGTTTTAAGCTCGGGGGACAGTATGGTGCTTCTGTAGTTGCCTCGATTCTTTCCTCCTTCTGCAATAAGTTCTGCTTGTAAGGTATCTTTGGTAGTGACCTTCTTTTGTGTCTCGAGGTCGAATATGTCGTCCAACAGAATTTCCAACTCTACTTTCCGGGCCATTTCACTCGGTCTGGACATAACATGACAGTTTATGCCCAGATTTAGGAGAGTGACTTGGTCCTCAGTGAGGTTAATTCCTGCAAGGTTCAGGAAGCCATCTCTTGGTCGTGGAATTGCCATAGGTCCTCCATATAATGTTGTTAGTTTCTTGATAATCCTTGTTTCAGTGCTGAGGTGATGTTGGTCTGTGAGGATGTCGAGGTGTTGTTCAATGCGGGTACGGATACTATCGTCGATGTTGCTATTTCTCCACTCGTTTGTAGCATGAAGTAGTTGCGTTTTGTTGTCTTTGATTTCATTCTCTGCCTTGTATATCTGATCACGAATCAGATCCTGGCGATATTTTATCGTGAAGGCTTGATTCCTTGCTGCTGGGTCGTGCACTTTAATATTAGTATATTTTGGTAGCAGTCTTTCCTGTAGACATATATTATTAAATATGACCGAAAAAGTAAGATTAATAATTCTAACACGAATTTTCTCAATCTTTCGTACATTACGCTTCACTGTTGGAGGTAAATCAAAAATCACTTCTCCAAAATTCATTTCTGATCAGCTTCCATATGTACTTTATACACATACATATACATACACACACATATATATACGTAAATATACATATATACATGCATATACACACACATGCATTCACATACATTTGTCTCTTTTACTCTGACAGGGTGAGATAGCTGACAGAGAGACTAGTGTGCAATTAAGCACTTCATCACTGAAGGTGATTAAGGTGCTTTTACAAGCTCAGGTTATATAGTTACATCACATACATGCATTGTATAAATGATACATTACATGGTCAATCTTGGATACAAGTCCAATATATCAAGTGTTCCAGTACTCATATAGTAATTACACAGTTCAGCATACCTCAGCCCAGGAGGGCGAAAGTCAGTCAGTATGGGACATTCTACAATATAATGTTCAAGAGAGTGCATGTTTTCTCTTTCACAAAGTTGACACATTGTGTACTCGACATTTGGGTTTTGAGAAAGCTGCCAGATACGTCTATATCCCAGGCGTATTCTGGCCACTATAGCATCATATTGCCGGGTTCTTGTTCTATTAGTCCCATATGTGAATGTCTCCTCACGATATCTATCATAATATTTAATGCTACAACTTTCAGGTCTTTGTGAATTTGTTAGGTGGGTGAGATCTTCATTAGATATTTGTTTAAGTATTCTCTTTGTCACTGCTAATGAAACACCCATATCAATTTCTACCACTGGTTTTCTACAGGCTGTCTTTGCAAGCATATCAACAGTGTCGTGCCTTGAGATGCCAACATGTGATGGTATCCATAGGAATTTAATTTCAAATCTCTTTTCTTTAGCAGCTAAAACATTCATTCGAATATCACTGACTATTTTATGGGTGTCACTACTATGTGCGTTCAATGCCAGGAGTGCACCCTGCGAGTCACAGTATATAAGTCCACTGCCTCTGTCATTTAAAAATTCAGTGGCCTGGTATATACCTGCAAGTTCGGTTTGAGTTGTACCTGCCCAGTCATTGACGCGCTTCATTGTTGTATGTACGAGAGAAGATTGTTCAAATATATTGTATGCACATCCGGTACATCGTCCACCTTCTTCTACAGAGCCGTCGGTATAGCACTGATACACATCGTTACCCATACTCTGAGTACTTTCAGTGATGCTTTTCAGTGTTAACTATTTTAATAATGTAGAGTGCACACTATCTTTCTTGGGCACATTTACAAAATCAACTGATAGATCCCAGTTATCCCATGGAGCAATTGGTTGATTAATCATTAATTGAGTTGGGTACATATTTAATATTTTGATGGAGTTGGCTACCTTGTAGAACCAAAATACATAATCAGATTTCGTTCTTCTTCTATAGACCTCAGGTGAGTGCAGCTTATTACAAAGTTTAGCTTGAAACTTCATTTGTTGTCTGGATCTACTTAATGCCTTCACGCCGAAAACTGTGCTAATAGACAAAATTCTCTCACTTATGGTAGGTAATTTTAACTCTGCTCTCATATTAACTATTCTCGTGGACTTTGGAGCCCCAAGGATGAGACGCATAGCTTCATTTTGCAAGGTTTCAAGAGATTTCAGCTCTTTGTCAGTATACAGTGTGAGATGTAGAGCAATGTAGTCAATCGCAGAGCGTATAAATGATACATAAAACATTCTAGCAAGTCTCACGTTGATTCCATGATTGACACCAACAAGGACCCGCATGGGCTTTAATCTCTCCCAAAGTCTCCTGTGCTTTGAGTGGGACTTGGGACAGTGGGCGTTGGGTGGGACTTGGGACAGTTGGTGTTGGGTGGGACTTGGGACAGTGGGCATTGGGTGGGACTTGGGACAGTGGGTGTTGGGTGGGACATGGGGCAGTGGTCGTTGAGTGGGACTTGGGATAGTAGGCGTTGGGTGGGACTTGGGACAATGGGCGTTGAGTGGGACTTGGGACAGTGGGCATTGGGTGGGACTTGGGACAGTGGGCGTTGGGCGGGACTTGGAACAGTGGGCGTTGGGTGGGACTTGGAACAGTGGGCGTTGAGTGGGACTTGGGACAGTGGGCGTTGGGTGGGACTTGGGACAGTGGGCGTTGGGTGGGACTTGGAACAGTGGTCGTTGAGTGGGACTTGGGACAGTGGGCGTTGGGTGGGACTTGGGGCAGTGGACGTTGAGTGGGACTTGGGACAGTAGGCGTTGGGTGGGACTTGGGACAGTGCACGTTGGGTGGTACTTGGGACAGTGCGCGTTGGGTGGGACTTGGGACAGTTGGTGTTGGGTGGGACTTGGGACAGTGGGCATTGGGTGGGACTTGGGACAGTGGGTGTTGGGTGGGACATGGGGCAGTGGTCGTTGAGTGGGACTTGGGATAGTAGGCGTTGGGTGGGACTTGGGACAGTGGGCGTTGAGTGGGACTTGGGACAGTGGGCATTGGGTGGGACTTGGGACAGTGGGCGTTGGGTGGGACTTGGAACAGTGGGCGTTGGGTGGGACTTGGAACAGTGGGCGTTGAGTGGAACTTGGGACAGTGGGCATTGGGTGGGACTTGGGACAGTGGGCGTTGAGTGGGACTTGGGACAGTGGGCATTGGGTGGGACTTGGGACAGTGGGCGTTGGGTGGGACTTGGAACAGTGGGCGTTGGGTGGGACTTGGAACAGTGGGAGTTGAGTGGGACTTGGGACAGTGGGCGTTGGGTGGGACTTGGGACAGTGGGCGTTGGGTGGGACTTGGAACAGTGGGCATTGAGTGGGACTTGGGACAGTGGGCGTTGGGTGGGACTTGGGGCAGTGGACGTTGAGTGGGACTTGGGACAGTAGGCGTTGGGTGGGACTTGGAACAGTGGGCGTTGAGTGGGACTTGGGACAGTGGGCGTTGAGTGGGACTTGGGACAGTGGGCGTTGGGTGGGACTTGGAACAGTGGGCGTTGGGTGGGACTTGGAACAGTGGGAGTTGAGTGGGACTTGGGACAGTGGGCGTTGGGTGGGACTTGGGACAGTGGGCGTTGGGTGGGACTTGGAACAGTGGGCATTGAGTGGGACTTGGGACAGTGGGCGTTGGGTGGGACTTGGGGCAGTGGACGTTGAGTGGGACTTGGGACAGTAGGCGTTGGGTGGGACTTGGAACAGTGGGCGTTGAGTGGGACTTGGGACAGTGGGCGTTGGGTGGGACTTGGGACAGTGGGCGTTGGGTGGGACTTGGAACAGTGGGCGTTGAGTGGGACTTGGGACAGTGGGCGTTGGGTGGGACTTGGGGCAGTGGACGTTGAGTGGGACTTGGGACAGTAGGCGTTGGGTGGGGCTTGGGACAGTGCACGTTGGGTGGGACTTGGAACAGTGCATGTTAGGTGGGACTTGGGACAGTGCATGTTAGGTGGGACTTGGGACAGTGGGCGTTAGGTGGGACTTGGGACAGTGGGCGTTGAGTGGGACTTGGGACAGTGCGCGTTGAGTAGGACTTGGGACAGTGCGCGTTGAGTGAGACTTGGGACAGTGTGCGTTGAGTGGGACTTGGAACAGTGCGCGTTGGGTGGGACTTGGGACAGTGGGCGTTGAGTGGGACTTGGGACAGTGGGCGTTGAGTTAGACTTGGGACAGTGCGTGTTGAGTGGGACTTGAGACAGTGGGCGTTGAGTGGGATTAGGGACAGTTGGTGTTGAGTGGGACTTGGAACAGTGGGCGTTGAGTTGGGACTTAGGACAGTGGGCATTGAGTGGGACTTGGAACAGTGGGCGTTGAGTGGGACTTGGGACAGTGCATGTTCAGTGGGACTTGGGACAGTGGGCGTTGAGTGGGACTTGGGACAGAAGGCGTTGAGTGGAACTTGGGACAGTGCACGTGTTAAGTGGGACTTGGGACAGTGCATGTTCAGTGGGACTTGGGACAGTGCGCGTTGGGAGGGACTTGGGACAGTGGGCGTTGAGTGGGAATTGGGACAGTGCACGTGTTAAGTGGGACTTGGGACAGTACATGTTCAGTGGGACTTGGGACAGTGTGTTTTGAGTGGGACTTGGGACAGTGGGCGTTGGGTGGAACTTGGGACAGTGGGCGTTGGGTGGGACTTGGGACAGTGCGCGTTGAGCCTAAGAGGTGCGGCTGACGGATAATTCACGGGATAGGTGTTGGACACTTGGGTTAGTGAGAATGATGTGAAAAGGATAGAGCATGAGGGTTGAGGATGTGTGTGTGTGTGTGTGTGTGTGTGTGTGTGTGTGTGTGTGTGTGTGTGTGTGTGTGTGTGTACTCACCTAGTACTCACCTAGTTGTGTTTGCGGGGGTTGAGCTCTGGCTCTTTGGTCCCGCCTCTCAACCGTCAATCAACAGGTGTAGAGGTTCCTGAGCCTATTGGGCTCTATCATATCTACACTTGAAACTGTGTATGGGGTCAGCCTCCACCACATCACTTCCTAATGCATTCCATTTGTCAACCACTCTGACACTAAAAAAGTTCTTTCTAATATCTCTGTGGCTCATTTGGGCGCTCAGTTTCCACCTGTGTCTCCTTGTGCGTTTGCCCCTTGTGTTAAATAGCCTGTCTTTATCTACCCTATCAATTCCCTTGAGAATCTTGAATGTAGTGATCATGTCCCCCCTAACTCTTCTGTCTTCCAGCGAAGTGAGGTTCAATTCCCGTAGTCTCTCCTCGTAGCTCATACCTCTCAGCTCGGGTACTAGTCTGGTGGCAAATCTTTGAACCTTTTTCAGTTTAGTCTTATCCTTGACTAGATATGGACACCATGCTGGGGCTGCATACTCCAGAATTGGCCTGACATATGTGGTATACAAAGTTCTGAATGATTCTTTACACAAATTTCTGAATGCCGTTCGTATGTTGGCCAGCCTGGCATATGCCGCTGATGTTATCCTCTTGATATGTGCTGCAGGAGACAGGTCTGGCGTGATATCAACTCCCAAGTCTTTTTCTTTCTCTGACTCCTGAAGGATTTCCTCTCCCAGATGATACCTTGTATTTGGCCTCCTGCTCCCTACACCTATCTTCATTACATTACATTTGGTTGGGTTGAACTCTAACAACCACTTGTTCGACCATTCCTTCAGTTTGTCTAGGTCTTCTTGAAGCCTCAAACAGTCCTCTTCTGTCTTAATCCTTCTCATAATTTTGGCATCATCCGCAAACATTGAGAGAAATGAACCTATACCCTCCGGGAGATCATTTACATATATCAGAAACAAGATAGGACCGAGTACAGAGCCCTGTGGGACTCCTCTGGTGACTTCACGCCAATCAGAGGTCTCACCCCTCACCGTAACTCTCTGCATCCTATTGCTTAGATACTCCCTTATCCACTGGAGCACCTTACCAGCTACACCTGCCTGTCTCTCCAGCTTATGTACCAGCCTCTTATGCGGTACTGTGTCAAAGGCTTTCCGACAATCCAAGAAAATGCAGTCCGCCCAGCCCTCTCTTTCTTGCTTAATCTGTGTCACCTGGTCATTGAGTTCTATTAAGCCGGTCATGCAAGATTTACCCTCCCTGAACCCATGTTGGCGATTTGTCACGAAGTCCCTTCTCTCCAGATGTGTTACCAGGTTTTTTCTCACGATCTTCTCCATCACCTTGCATGGTATACAAGTCAAGGATACTGGCCTGTAGTTCAGTGCCTCTTGCCTGTCGCCCTTTTTGTATATTGGGACCACATTCGCTGTCTTCCATATTTCTGGTAGGTCTCCCGTCTCCAGTGACCTACTATACACTATGGAGAGTGGCAAGCAAAGTGCCTCTGCACACTCTTTCAGTACCCATGGCGAGATCCCGTCTGGACCAACAGCCTTTCTAACATCCAGATCCAGCAGGTGTCTCTTGACCTCCTCTCTCGTAATTTCAAACTCTTCCAAGGCCGCCTGGTTTACGTCCCTTTCTCCTAGCACAGTGACCTCACCTTGTTCTGTTGTAAAGACCTTTTGGAACCTCTTGTTGAGTTCATCACACACCTCTTTGTCATTCTCTGTATACCTGTCCTCGCCTGTTCTAAGTTTCACTACCTGTTCTTTCACTGTTGTTTTCCTTCTGATGTGACTGTGGAGTAGCTTTGGTTCGGTCTTGGCTTTGTTTGCTATATGTGACGGAGTTCCCCCCCTTATAATTCTCCCACGCCTGCAGTAAGAGTCATGTCTACTTTTCCCAAGCGTTCTCTACGTTGCAGGCTACAATTTGATATATGGGAGAGAGTGAAGTGTTCTCGGAGAGCCGAGAAATTTGTGAAATAGTAATATTTTGGCCTGTGGTATAGGCCCTTTAGGGAGCCAAGATGGCGCTTACCTCTCTGATCTCCCGCCAAAACCGTGTGACGTCAGTGGCACCGGATTGGTCACCGACAGCAGTGTGGCACCGGGAGCCAATGAAAACCTCCCATAGTAAAAGTGACGTCACGAAGGAAGGGGGTCCGGCCAGCACGCCGGGCTGGGCCATCAGTCAGACACGACACGTCATAGAGGTCGGACGTGCGACGAGTGGTCCTGTCAGTCGGACAGTTATTCCAGCTCCCGTGGATTTACGCGTCACCGGAAGTCCGCCAGTACTCTGAGAAGTCTTCCCTAGTTCATGTGTTGAACCAGAAGAGGGAATTGACGGTTATTTGAGCAACAAGTGCTCCAGTCAGGTACTGTGCCAGTAGCAGTGAAGCCGTGCAGTGACGTATGTTGACGTCTGTGGCAATTCACCAGTTCGTGACAGCGTAGTGGCTGACAGAACCACTGGGTAGCTGAGGAAGAGAGGACTATTTGGGGAAACCGAACGACTGTAGCTGAGACGTAGGCGACAGCCGTTGCTGGGAGAAGACGACGGCCAGGAGACCGACTCCAACCTTCAAGAAGTTAAGAAGGAGGACGGACCTGCAGTGAGGAGGCACGGAGACGACGCGCTAAACGGTGGGACGACGAGAGGCTCTGGTAGGACACGACGACGTGTAGTGTGGGGGCGTTCCCGACACGAGGACCAGGAGCTACATCTCGACTCTCATCGGAGGATAGGGTGAAGTAGGTGGTTCTAGTTCCCTCCCCATTCCCCTTTAGTTAGCTATGTTATTTGGCTATATTTTCTAGCCTGAGGATTTTATATGTCGTGAGCAAGTCTCACCCATGTCACGGTAAAGCACCAGTGTGCTAGACAGTACTATCAAGAGTACTTGTAATATTCATGTTGATTATTGGTGTGTACCGGCACCAGGAACCAGTGATAAATTTACTGTGTTGTGTATATCTTTCTATAGATTTTTGATATGAACATATAGTGGTAAATTATATATAATATTATGCCAGTATTTGGAGGTTAGGCTATGTGCCCAGAAACTATTTATTTTCCATGTATTGATGATTGATTTATATACCATATATATGTCTATGTTCATTCAGTGAATAATCATTTGTGAGTACAGTGAATTATTGCGTTATCGCCAACGAGAGAAAGTACTGAAAACTCCAGTGTTAATATTTCATAATATATGGTTGAGTGAAGAACAATGTAAAGCCATTACAGTGAATCATTATAGCATTGATTGTAGAAATGACTGTTGGAGCCTGAGTACAGTGTAACTGAGTAATACGGTTTATTTAGCAAATATCGAGTGTGCGAGTTTCTAGTAATATTGGAGAATTTAAAGAAACCGCGCGCGTGAATCTAGAAAACAAGCAAATTTCGCGCGGAGAGTCCATTGCGATCAGCTGTTCTTGACACTTGATGAGGAGGGGAGAGTGTTGCCCTCTAGCGGTCGCATAATATCCGTGGGAATTACCTGCCGAGTCAGGATCAGTTGATTTATCGATTATTGTGTGGCCTTGTGACATCTTTCATACATTTTAAGTAAAATACAAAACTCTCTTTGTGTTTTTATCATCCCCTCCTTTGATCTTGTGGCTATATTATACTGGTAAACATAGAGTGATAACAATAAGTACCTGCCTGATTCCTGATCTTTTGAGTGTGTCCTTGCCAAGGCTACCGCTGAATACACCAGTCCACTGATGGTGTTACTGGCCACCTTAAACACCAGTTGGCGATCTTGTGAATAACCGTAGAGCCCTATTGTTGGGGAGGGCACACGACAGTCGATATGCACGAGTCGTGTTCTCACTCTTTCTTAATTAGAGGCCGTTAAGATTGACTGGGAGACTCTCCTGGCGTGCAGTGGCGCCGTGAGGATCGAGGGAAGACCCGCAGGGCTACGGTGAGTTACCTTGAGCATAACTATTGCTCACCCCAGAGTAAGGGTAGAGAATAATAGAGAGGTGAAAACCCCGACATATATCATTTTCAAAGCTTTTCTCTGCTTCTCTTCTCACCCTGACGTACTCATTCATGGTTCTCTGGTATCTCTCTCTGCTTTCTGGTGTTCTGTTATTCCGGAAGTTCCTCTATGCCCTTTTGTGCAGTTTCTTTGCTTCCATACATGCCCTATTATACCATGGTGTATGTGTGTGTGTGTGTGTGTGTGTGTGTGTGTGTGTGTGTGTGTGTGTGTGTGTGTGTGTGTGTGTGTGTGTGTGTGTGTGTGTTGTGTGTGTATTCACCTAGCTGTATTCACCTAGTTGTGCTTACGGGGATTGAGCTCTACTCTTTCGGACCGCCTCTCAACTATCAATCAACTGTTTCTACTACTACTACTAGTATTTCCCCCC